>NC_058045.1:9927832-10227832 GCF_020085105.1 Siniperca chuatsi | reverse complement strand
TATGGCAGCACACATGCACTCCTCACTGTTTTCACAGATGCAGGTGTCATAAATACAAGACTGTGGAGAGAGGCAGCAGTGAGCTAAATGACTAGTTAAAAAGAGCAGTTGTTAAATAAGTAAAATCACACAAATACATAAATACACACACACATACATTAGACTGCACACAAAAAGAAATCACTGCTTACAGCTTGATAGTCTCCTGGGTTTATTGTAGAATGGCACTGAGAGAAAATCCCTTCTGGGTCTGACAGCATGGAGCACCAGTGTTTGGCATATTTCTCTACAAAAACAAATAAACATGTTTACTGGTAGAGGGTTTTGAAGAATGATATTAAAATATGGAGCATGAGGTCTGTGACCTACCATTGTCTACACTCAAAATGCAGGGGTCCCTATGTGTGGTTGTCACATCAGGGCAGTTTGACTTGGTCTTCCATGTGTTAGCAAATGTCCCAGCCGTTCCCTCAATCAATCCATTTGTGGTTCTGAAGTCATCAACTTCCACATCATTAAAATCTCCACAAAGGCCTGGATGAAAATAATGACTTTGACTTAATACTTAATAAAATACTCACTCAAGGTGGCTATTTTACATTATAATCAAAAGTGCTCAAGAAATCAAACTCACCGCTGAGTTTTCCTTTATTGGAAACACTGGCTTTGATGTAGACTTGCATAATGGGTGTGAGCTGAATCTCAAGATTAAGCCCATAGGTGGTGTAAATTACAATGAAGAATGTCGATGGACTGAAGACTGTGATGTTATCTGTGCAGGAAAATTTTTTTTGCATTGTATAAAGAGACTGTTTTAATTTGAGAAAACTCATTTATATCTTGTGATTTTATAGGAGAATGAAAAACAAAAATAACCGACCACTCACCCATGAAAAGAGGCAGTTGAGAGAATAGTTTGTTATAAAAAACCTGTCCGTTGGCTTCAACTACAATCATCTGCAGTAGGAAAAAAATTAAAATATGATATACAATATTATATATATATATATATATATATACAACCTTTCCAACAGATATGAAATGGAGAAATAATAAATTTCAATATTCTGTAATTTTACCATTTGATTAGGCAGCTGTACAGTGACTGCAGCAAGGCAAGTTGATTTATCTGATTTTTCACATTTGACCAGGTCACCAAGGACACTGAATGTCCCATTAGTTTCCTAAAGTCAAGAAGATAAAAATGCACTTAATTACAAACTGTTTGCTTATTTATAAGTATTTTAATTGTTGTTTGAATTTAAGGATGAATTAATTTAAGTTTGAATGCCTCACCTTGGAGAGGACATAAGAGCAGTCTCCATGGAAAGTATATGTTTTATCATCATAGGTGGAGATGTGGGAGCCACCCAGTACGGAGCAGATACCAGGACAGTCTGTATCCTTACATTTCCAATGACCCTGGGTACAGGTGCTGTCAACAGAGTTCAGTCAGTTCAGCTGGGCTACATAAATACACATGTTGAAGATGTAAACATTATATTAAAGATAGGAAAGTAATTACCATTGTTTACATGGACTTGAGTATGATTCCCCTGGTTTGTATGGATTGCCGTCGTGTAAGCAAGAGCACTGGTCAACAGCAATACACCCACTTCGTGTTATGTCGTCAAAGACAGTCCCTTGGGAGAAACATAATGACATGATTAGTCTTAGGCCAACAGTAAACTGCTCTACACAATGCAAACCCTGTAAGAGCCGTACATGTATGGTACTGCAAAATATGTTTTTACCACTTATTTTACCACCAGTGTGTGCATGAATTAACAGAACATAACAAACAATATTTTTGACATTTTTACTTAACATATGTTTAAGGGACGTCAAAGTCAACAACATTGTTTACTAGGTACAATATTCAGTATATTCACGTATCTCGAAAATTAAAAACTGCATTAAATCCAAGCACCTCATTTAGATTTCATTGTCCGTGGCCTGTCAGCTTTCACTGTTAATTTTCAATACATTAGGCCACACAGTTGTATAAGTGCACCAAATTAATAGCAGCCAAAGCTACATTCAATGTAGCATCACAACTGTACAAAGATGAGGACAAGGATTATATTAACATGAAGTAATTAATTCAGTATTTGTAGGTAAGTAAATACCAAAACACAGGTACGAGGCTGCTGCTAAAACTATAACTTCAGCTTCTATTGTTACAACAACTTGACAGTAATTCAGCAGCACGAATCAAGTAATTTGATAGCATAAATTACTAATTTGTGTGAATGAAAAAAAACTGAAAATCTGACATCTGTTGTACAAACATGATCTGTGCTGGTTTTAAAATCTTGAAACTTACCAGATGGACAGAAGCATCCATCTACGCAGTGATCGTCACACACATGGCTTCTCTGGGGGTTGCTGCAGGTGTCAATACAAGGACTATCGCATTCCTTATACTCCATGTTGAAAGGGCATGTTTTTGCTATATAACACAAATTATTTTTTTACAATTTCAAAACAGCGATTGTGATATAAATACAGTGAAAACATCAAAGCTCGAACATGTAAATATTTTGATTGGTGTTCTTACCACACTGTGCGGTCTTCCATTGCTGTGGTTTCCCGCCTGCATGAGCGCACTGGCGGGAATACTCTGATATGGTTGAACACAAGCATGAAGTACTGCTGCTGTTACAGTAGCACAGGTCCTTCATACAGGCTTTGACGAAGGAGTCAGTATCCATCAGGTCTTGACAGCTGAGGAATGCAGGTTCTGACAGCAGGGTCTCACAGAGGTCTTTCTGTGGGTCAAAGTGTACAATGTATTTAAATTGTACCTAAATGTTATATATAAAAATTTTGAAGCAAATCCATTTTCACATACCTGATTTGCACAGGTCTGTGTGGCTGTAGGGATTTCTTCACAGCTTTCAGTAGGACCATTGACTTTCCAAACATCCCCATAATTATCAGGAGTTATAGAAACCCCTGTTTTGGAGGAAAAAGAGGTTTTAGTAAATGTGAAGAAGATGATTTTGCGTAGTTTGTTTTAAGCTTTGTTATTTAGTATTTACCTGATTTGATGAACTCATCATAAATCTGGACTCCGTTGAAGTCACCACACAGGCCACAGGTCTGATTCTTGAATTTTTTATCCAGCTCAACCTTAAAACCAGGTGAAAATTTGATTTGAATAAAGTGCTCCTAGCTGCAAGAATAGCCTTCCTGAGGACGGGAGATGTGCTCAGGCTCTCACTTGTTTTAAAAGAAGCCTCAAAACGGAACTTTTTCTGTTGCCTTTCAATACTGAATACTATCTTTTAGTAATAGTTTTTTTGTGCATTTTTCCGTTCTTGTTGAGAGTCAGTGGTTGTGAATTTTTTTCTTTAACATTTGTAATGCATACAAACTGCATTTTAACAGCATCCCTGGTACAACTAACTTTTGATAGTATTTGGTCTTACTTTATAGACTTTTCTCATAAACACAATGAGTCAGGTTCAGTTTAGTCATCAACAGAAAAAATGTTGAGAAGTGTCAAGACACTGAACCCTTACAATTACTTCTCTTTTGATTTAACATGGATTCATCTTTATGTCGCCTGAGTCAATTCTCTAATCTCTCGAATAGCAGTAAAACTAAATATAGTGTATGTATAGTGTGTTTATCTGTAAGACATCAAAATAATCAATAATCAATATCAGATATTATCTATATGTAAGTGCAATCAGTTATGATGACAGAGAATGAATAAACATACCCAGAGGGAGTCTTCTTCATTCCACATGATGACCAAACCCAGCTTTGCCTTGATTTTGACATAGGAGACAGTTCTTCTAATTGAAATGCCAACCTGGCTGAATGGTATAGTGACACTAGAGGGGACAAAAAAACCCCATCACAGTAAGATAAGAAGACATTATCCATCACTGTAACCGGAACATCAGCTGGTAATAAAACGTTATCAAAACAGACTCACAATTTCTCATTGACTTTGATGGAAGTCTTTGCTAATTCCACAATGACCCCACTCAATTTCATAGTGACCTTCTTGATGGTGGTCACCCCATCTATCTCCTGCCGTTGGAGCTGAATATTGAATTCCTCATAGTTGTCTTTACACTGGGACACAAGGAGGTAGTTGCAAGTGTAGGGGAGCTGGAAGAAATCTCCATCGAAGGTCTTATAATGGTAATTTCCCCATGTACTGCAGTACTGGTCGTGAGAGTGAGTCATTTCTAGTTTGTGGAGAAAAAAACATTAATTACACAGTAGTTCAAATTGTACATGATTTTGGTTTATCATCTTTCATCTTTGACAAAAAACTATTACCTGTAATTACTGGCATTTTGGTCATCGCCTGAACCATTACTTAAAAAAGAGAAAGACATTCACACAGTCACTACACATCATCAAAAATGTCAGACAAAATCAGACTGTTTATATTTGTATAATCCAGTAAACTCCATTACACTTGATAGCCAGTACAGGACAATAAGACTGGATTTGATATATGCAGTGTCCCATTGAATGTACATACCAGAGGCCTCTGCAGATAGTCCAAGGCAGAGGGTGAGCCATGGTATCACCCATTCAAGTGGCATCCTGGCTGTTCTTGTGATCACTGAGTAGCTCCTGTTCTGAGAGGGATGGTTAAGCTAACTGGTCCCACACTACTAATGTCATGTAATATAGCTCATTGGGTGTTTGCACTTTAGGAGGGGTAAAAGACACATTTTGGGTGTCAACCATTGTGGTTTTTGTCTCCATTAAGATCACACCCATGAAGAAGTTGCTTGTAACAACACTGTCATGAAGCAACCTGTTATTCGCTCTCAGTATCCATAGCTCTATTTCTATTAATCTTTTGTAAACATTGGGATATATATATATCCTATAAGTAAGACAAATCTTTTAAATTGAACTGCAATACAGTTGAAGTTGATGAATCATTGCACAGTATGCTTTAATTATGGCACACTTTTATTCAGGTTCTGGTTTTTATTAAAGGAAGAGGAGTGTGTTTGTATATTTAAACAAGAATTGTGTACTTTTCTCACTGAACCAGAGCATTTTAAGATGTGGGTTGTGCCTCCATATCTACTAAGGATATGAGTAAATACATTGATGTGACATCTGAAAGTAAATCCATACACTGACCAAACATTTGACTTACAGACGTATGAAATATTTACTGTTCCCTTTTCCTTACCAGGTAGCATTGTTCATACACACTGAGACTTAACATTTACTAATACACAACATCTGATGTGACCATCAGTTATGCTTTTAGACTAAGGTACTTGCCTATAGAAACTGAGATAGTGACAAAAGTGGTGTGGGTGAGACCAATATCAATTTTAAGGCTGGCTTTCCATTATGAATTTTAGCCATGCAAGAGTCTTGGCTCTAGGAATGGCAATATCATTCTGTTTTATCAATTACTGGATGGACTGCCATTCATTTTTATACAGATATTCATGGTCCCCAGAGGATGAATCCTACTGACTTTGGTGATTTTTCTTCTAGCACTATCAGCAGGTCAAAGTTTTCACGTATTCAGTAAAATATCTCAGCATATACAAGATGGAGTGGCACAAAATGGTGTACAGACATTCATGGTGCGCAAATAATGAACCCTAATGACTTTGGTGATCTTCTTTCCCTTTAACATGCTAAACTAAGATGGTAAACATGGTAAATATTATACCTGCTAGACATCTGCGTGTTAACATTGTCTTCACTCAAAGCACAGCTGTACCTAAGTACAGCCTAACAGAGCTGCTAGTATGACTGTAGACTCTTAAGTCTTGTTTAGAAATGCTTCCTCTTTCCTGCCTAGGTTTCTGTGATATCAATAAATATTTTGCTACAGATCAACTTGCTGCCATTAGCATGCCAATTAATTATTGGTGTAGTAGTATCTTGTAATGGCAAGAACAAATGGACTGCATGATTGTATAACATACACATGACTCTGATATATACACTATATATCTGACTCTTTTGTGTACCAGGCACATAACTGTTTGGTGTCAATACTTGATCTGTGTATGATTGCTTGGACTGCATGATGAGAACAGTACATTGATAATGATGATATGGAACTATAAAACATGCTATTGACTGTTATGTCCAGACTTCAGGGACACTCTTCCCCCCGGGCTGAGGAGCCTGACCCTGAAGACTGGATACATAACTGATGCTCCTTTCCCTCTGTACTCATTCAGAGCAGATTATACTGATGTATGTTTTACTGTTGTGAGCCCGTTTGCAGACGCTTGACGTAAACCTACAGAAAGACAAGTGGTTGCCTTGAGTGTTTCTTTATTCTGCAGAATTGTCACTACAATCTCTGTTGAAAAAATGTTTGAAAAAAACAGTTTGAGACATGATGCCTTATTAGCTCATACGTGACAAACATGTAAGCCTCTCAAAAGTTATGAATGCAATTACAAACAAGATTAATAAAAAAATATGCCAAAAGAATAATGAACTGGGTGTGTTGATAAAATACTCCACAAAACCTAAATTAGATTTTTCCTTGGCTTGTGCATAACAACCAACAAATGTGAACACAGGTGCCAGTTGGAGATCCCCAAACTGACTAAAGCACACATTAACAGTGTAAACAAAAGTGATCTGTAATCACAGAAACACGGTGTCACAGTTCTATTCTATTTTATTCTTTCAGGATCATGTGTCACAGGTGAGAGAAAAATGCTGCTCAACCCATGGAGCATCATGCACAATACCTCTCCACCCTTTCTTGCCTTTCTGGATGAACACAGGAGCACCTTCAGCAATAGACTGATACAATCAATGTGCACCACTGAACACAATAGGATATCCTTCCTGCTAAATTTAGCTCATATTACTACTTTTTATCTATATATCTATCTGTCTTGTTTTTATTACATCTCCTACTTACAGAGGAAATCACCCCTTAATACAGTTCATACTTTAAAAAAAAAATTCTTTCTTTATGCTTGTAATTTGCAATTTAAGTAATATAATCCTAATGCACCTGTACATTTTTCTTCATGCCTTGTAATTTATACACCCCGGTACCCAGCACTTTCATTAATGCATTGCACCATTTGTACTTCACTCATCTCACTCTAAATGATATACAGTATATGTATATATTCTATGTGTATGTATTTTTTCTACTTTTAATGTTAGTATGTAAATAGTGTGTTTTTTATATAGTACTGTGTATAGATTTACTATATTTTACTATGTAGAGTATACTGAGGTTTTTAGACACAAAAAGGTCTGGATAAAATGGGTGGATTAAGTAATATCTTAACTTATCCTATTCATTGTCCAGCTTTCCAAGCATGTTTTATTTAACACAAAATATTAGTATACTTTTGCAAGGTTAAGAACCACAAAAGAAAATGTATCCTTTTGCTAACAGTGGTATATTGTTACTGTTACAGACAGGCGGGGGACACAGAGGTAGACAGGAATGTTCTTTATTAAATGATAAAGTCCGGCGTGGTTCGTGGTCGCCCCGAGGACTCGACTGGACCGGGTCGAGGAAGAGAATGGCGACGCTCCGGACCGAGACAAGGAGAGCTGGCTCTGGACTGGCAAGCGTAGTGGAAAGAGCTGGGCCGGCCAGGCGGTGGACCCGTGAAGCCTGGAGGTGGGTCCCAGTAGACAGCAGGCTCCGGAGGCGAAGTTGGCCGGCAGGCGAGGGTGATGTGGCAGTTGGTGTGGTAATAGGTTTGCAGAAATCCGAGGACAGACTGAGGCTGAGATCACCGGCAGAGTGTAAGTCTGTGGCAGAGACAGAACAGAGTTACCACCAAGGCAAAACAAGAACAAAGTGCTGACAGAGACTGGTTTATTTGTGACACTTGAAAAGTGGGATGAACTCTCATAGAGTGGGGTAGTTTGAGTTTCACTGCAGAGGGATTAATGATACGTTCGATGATGAATGGCCCAATGTAACGGGGGGACAACTTTTTGGATTCTGTTCGTAAGGGAATGTTTTTGAAGACAACCAAACTTTCTGACCTGGTTGTTGTTTGTGGATGAAACCCAGAAGAGAGACTGACGGTAGTCCCCAGCACCAGGCAGAAAGCTCTCCAGACTTGAGAAATGAACTGGGGGCCCCAGTCGGAAACTATGTCTAGAGGTATGCCATGGAAATGGAACACATGTTGCAAGAGGTCGGCTGCCTCCAAGGAAAGTTTGTCTAGCGCCACGAAGTGGACTGCCTTTAAAAAATGGTCCACGATGGTTAGTATGGTGGTGTTACCGTGTGAAGGTGGTAACCTGGTGACAAAGTATAAGGCGATGTGAGACCATGGACGGCTGGGGATGGGGAGAGGTCGGAGCAAGCCCGCCGGGGGTTGAGAGGCCTTTCCCTGAGCGCAGATGCAACATGCGGCGATAAAGGCTCGGGTGTCCGCCTCCATAGTGGTCCACTTAAAATGTCTCTTAAGCAAAGAGAGGGTACGGGTCACCCTAGGGTGTCAGGCGAAGCGAGAGTTTTGCCCCCATTGAAGCACCTGGGAAAGAGTTGAGTCCGGGACAAACAGGCGATTAGGGGGCCCGTTCCTGGGGTCTGGCTGGTCACGCTGGGCCCCCCTAACTATCGACTTAATCTCTCAGATGACGGTGGCCACAACACAGGCGGATGGGAGAACAGTATCAGGTTTGGGGTTGCTATCCAGGGTATGATGTTGACGAGAAAGTGTGTCAGGTTTGGTGTTCTTGGATCCGGGACAGTAAGTGAGGGTGAACCTGAAACGGCTGAAGAACAGGGCCCAACTTGACGGGAGTTTAGTCTTTTGGCCGTTTGGATGTATTCCAAGTTTTTATGGTCTGTCCACATGATGAATGGTTGCTCAGCTCCCTCCAACCAGTGCTGGCATTCTTCCAAGGCCAACTTGACTGCCAGGAGCTCTCTATTCTCGATGTCATAATTTCTTTCGGCCAGGGAGAGATGCCGGGAAAAGAAGGTGCACGGGTGGAGTTTCTGGTCAGTGGGGGAGCACTGGGAGAGTACCGCTCCGACACCAATATGCGAGGCATCTACCTCTACCGTAAACTGTCGTGTGGGATCTAGTTGTACTAGGATGGGACCTGAGGTGATAAGGGCTTTGAGTTGGGCCAAGGCCATGTCCGCTTCAGGGGTACAGACGAAAGGGATCTTAGTTGAGGTGAGTCTCATAAGGGGAGCTGCCACCCGACTGTAATCCCGAATGAACCTCCGATAAAAATTAGCAAATCCTAAAAACCCCTGTAGCTGCTTCCGGGTAGTGGGTGTAGGCCAATCCACTACCGCTTGAGTCTTGGCTGGATCGGTCCTCATCTGCCCACTCTCAATGATGTAGCCAAGAAAACTCACCAAGCTGACGTGAAACTCGCACTTCTCCGCTTTGACGAATAGCCGATTCTCCAGAAGCCTCTGAAGTACCTGGTGGACATGGAGAACATGACTGGTTTGGTCCGGAGAGAAGATGAGAATGTCATCTAGGTAAACGAAGACAAAACGATTCAGAAAATCCCTTAGCACATCGTTCACAAGTGCCTGGAAGACAGCCAGGGCGTTCGTTAGTCCGAAAGCCATCACTAAATATTCAAAGTGACCCATGGGGGTGTTGAAAGCTGTCTTCCACTTGTCCCCCTCTCTAATAAGACGGTGTAGTCCCTCATTCGTCCAGGAGTGTTCTATCGTAGAAAAGGTTTCAGTCGTAGTCACACGTAGTTTCCGTCCTATTTTTTCACAATTGAGAATGACTTCCGGATAGGAGTCGAAACGTCTTGATCCTGAAAACAGTGTCCAGATGACTACGACTGAAACCTTTTCTACGACCCCTCTCTAATACGCACCAGGTGATATGCGTTCCGGAGATCCAGCTTAGTGAAGACCGTAGACCCCTGAGTTAATCAGTGGCAAAAGGTAGTTGTTTTTAATGGTGATTTGATTGAGGCCTCTGTAGTCAATGCAGGGACATAGTGTCTTGTCCTTCTTAGTTACGAAGAAGAAGCCCGTCCCTGCTGGTGAGGAGGACACATGGATGAGCCCAACGCGTAGTGAGTCTCTGATGTACTTCCGATGTCCCAGTTTCCACTTTTGCAGGTGCTAGATGTATCAGAAATTGTCAAAAATAATAGTGGTTTGAATACTGCTATTAAGTAAAACATGCAGGCAAATATGATAACATTTTACATTTTACCATGCTATAATATACGTCTGATTAAAAACAAGGTCATACCAGGTGTTGCACTGGTTAGGGATTTTTGTTCCCGGTGCATAAAGACGGCCATCATGCTGACATGGACATTCATTTTCTTTCACACAGGAGCCTTTGCCATCATCGATGAGGCCACCTGGACACTGACAGCCAGATTCACACTCTGTGGAGACCTGGGAAGATGATAGAAAGCGAGAAAAAAATTACTGATATGGTTAAAAATTACTGTTCAAAACTGTGTCACCACAGTATATTCAATGTTTTACATCTTCAATTTAACATACTGTCCAACATTAAATTCAGGAAATAAATATTAGATCCATGATTTGAGACTAAGAGGTCAATTTGGACACAGCGACAAAAATAGCTCACACAATCATCGCTGTCCAGATTCAAACAAGTTCGAGCACACTGCAGTCCAAGCTCTCCTGTGCCCACAGTGGAGCAGTTGTAGAATACTTTTGGAGAAGGGCATGCTGTAACAGAAGTAGAAATTGATTTAATATACACTGTATCAACCAAATGCTTGTGCTGTGGTAAAGAAACAAACAAAAAACGTAAAAAAATTACTTGATGAGTGGGCTCTCCAAGACTCACCAGTGCTCGTCTTTGATGCTGATGGACTTTCCTGGCTTGATGTAGACTTCGTTATGGTAGCAGGGACATTTTGCCATGGGGACGCACGTGCCATTTTCATTTAGATAGAGACCCTCAGAGCAGGAGCAGCCATCCACAGGCAAGAAGTCAGAAGTGCAGCTTTGCTGCTTTGAGCCAAGCGATCTGCAAGTCAACTGGCATCTCTGATGCTTGTAAGAGAAGGTCTGAGATTCTGGGCAGCTCCTTGTGTATTTATCTGTTTTGTGCACAATGTGAGGATGGTTACTTCATAGTTTTATGACTAAGTAATGAAAAAGAAGATGTTCATCAAACTCCAGAAATCCTTTTACCACAACATAATGACAGAAATCCTTACCGCACACGTTCTCTCTCCAGTCTGTCAAGAACACTCCCTTTGATGCACAAGCTCGTGCATAGGAGGAGAAGACGGCACACAGGCAGGCCTCACTCTTCTCACAGTTACAGCTAGCATAAGTACATCGCTGCAGAAGACAGCAAACACTTTTAGAGAATTACAATCCCATGAAAATTTTATTCAATGAAAGGCAAACAGAAAGGTTTTGCTGTACCTTATAGTACATCTCAGGATCCACCGCTGAATGGCACTGCGCAAAGGTACTGTTTGGACTTAGCAGCAAGGCATGACAGGCACATGCTGGATCTGAATTTGCAACCCAAAACAGGAATATGTTGACATCACCTTTAAATAAAGAGAAATACAAAATCAGATCATTTGCTAATGTCATAGCATAAATGACAGAAGACAATAATATTGTCGGACCCACCTGAGTGGTATGGCAAACTGATGGTCTGCATATTCTGCTTTACTGTGCCATCGGAAGTGAACATTAATACCTGAATAAAAACAGAATCGATCGTTAAGAGTCAGAATGAATTTATAAATGTCTTCTTAACTGACAGGCTTTAATTCACATTGTTTCTGTCATTGTTCAGCAGGATTTTAAGGCTCTTAAGACAAGTGTCAGACTTCTGATTTGCACATGGCACCAACTGAACCAGGATGGTATTTTTTTTTGCAATATAATATTTTGAACTCTTATGGATATCTGTTTCTGTTTTGGTACAGTCACATGTGAGATTTGGTGTTTTGGGGGTTGCTGAGCAACATGTTTCTAACCTGTCACTCAGTGTGGTGCTATCTGTATTTACTCATTCAATATGTGTTCCTTTCTGACTGACTGACTGATGCAGACAGATTTGGTTAAAATAAGAAAAAGAAATGTTACCAGCATTATTGAAATTTCTTCACATGCACATAACTACAATACAGTCTGGTGTGGATATTGATGACACTGGCAGACAAAGCAAGGAAACACAACCACACACATCTCCACTTCATTGCTGTCACTGATAGCCTTTTATATTGAAATCGCTCATATTTTTTGCTTCCACCCTCTTTGAGTAGTGATTAAAGTTTTTTGCAAAGACATGGAAAACATGCTCTGAATTGACATTTGACACCTATCACATGTTACTGATACTGTATTTTCTGTCATCCATATCTCTTAATTAAACAAGCAGTTCTACGAGGACTTCTAGAAAGTGGTAGCAATGATGTTGTTTTGTTGAGATTGTGCTTATCTATTCCAGGCTTACTCTTTAACTCTTTAACACATTTCTGGTAAAGTTAATACAATATTTACTGAACTATTCAAAATCATGATATTACAACTAACAAAATGTTAGATGCATAAACACAAATTCTTAAGTTTATTTATTATTAGTCATACTTTAAAAGTGTAATCGATTGTAAATAAAATAATAAACATGCATATATGCCCACAATACATTGAATTACAAGACCACCACCCGCTACAACCTCAATAATAAACATAAAGTAGAATTATCACCTTTCTGACAGTGTCAACAAAAACTAAAAAGTATAATTTATGGCACAACTGTTGTATTTGATTGGATTAGATTATACAGATGTACCTAATAAAGTGACCAGTGAGTGTACAGTATCAAACCATATTGGCAGGTATCTTATAACCAGTAGGCGATTTGTTAATGTTTAACAGGGGGGACCCAGTTCCTTTCATTCACCCGTGCCTAGCGAACCGACTCATGAACGACTCTTTTGGTTCTGTATTTTTCAATATTTTTTAATTCCCCCGTAGCTATGTAGTTTAGAGAATATTATAGATCCAAGACGAAACTGACAGAAGGGTGCAATTACAAATCCATCTGCTGCTTCAGCACCACGTACAGCGCCATGGATTTAACAATACACAGCGCAGTTAGGCTACTGATATTTCAGAGCCATGGTCGGGGCCGTAGATTCTAACTTGCACAAACCTCCGTCAGATAAAGGATCAATGAGTCAGGCAGACTAGACTAACATATTCAACTAAACAACCCCTCTGCTCATGCACTCTCTCTGCTACTAGGGGATGAAGAGGGGGGATGGCAGGTTAACAAGGTACATATTCTTTACTATTTTTATCATATTTTTTCATATCCTATTGTCTCTTTTATATTTCTGACTTTTTCTGACTTGATTTGTGACTCGCAGTACTTGCTTGCCGTCTTTCTTTATATTTTTCTACTTACTATGTTTATTGTATACACCATAATACCAAAGCAAATTCCTTATATATGTAAACCTACTTGGCAATAAAGCTGATTCTGATTCTACTAACAAGGGAGATGGCTTCCTCCCTCATATCACCTACTGCATATACTGTAAAAACAACAGATTTGGGGGGAACAGCCTTTAGAGTTCAAACTACTTGTTCTAAGAATAATCCTCAGGAGATACTAAAGCTGGTATTACACAATTATAGAAAAGGGCTGAGTGTTGAACAACAACTAAACAGACAAGCTGCACACTGTTGTTTTGTTTTAGATTAAGAACCACCAAAGTAAAAAAAAATCAAATCCTACATGTAGGTATATATTTTGGATAGTTTGGTAAAGTAATTTTGTTGAGTTTTATTTCTTTACATGGTATTTTTGTTATAATCTTTGTTTTTTAAAATCATAAATTATGTAAATTCATCCTAAAGCAATACTTTCTGTTGTCTTGCAGTATTTAACTTTTGGGTTATCTACTATATGCTATAATGATAAAATCAGGACCCAAAGGCAAATATCTCATGCAATAAATAATAAGGCCCATAATATTAATTAAACTTATGGAAAATTATATTATGTTGTGTTTCAAGTTACTGTTGGTTTAAATGTGGTAAGAGAAGATGATGCATGATTTAAATTGCAGTTGGATTATGAATAGCACAGGATGTGTAAATAAGACTACATCCTTGATTACTGTCATCCTCTACCTGCAGTATCAACTTAAAATACTTGAGCTAGCACCATATTGATAGAATGACACACACACAGAAAAACACACACAGATTGATGATGCTGGAGCTGTCACACAATGTGCTGGCCTCATAATCAGGAGCCACTTTGCATGGCATGGCACTTGGCATGTGCCCAGGAGAATCCACCAACCGACTACTGATTATCGCAACTGATTATCGGCCCGCTTAACCACCTAAGCCATACTGTAGGCTAAGACAACTTAAAATACTACTCCAATATAACTGAATAGTTAATTATGTACCAAGATAATGCGCAATTAAACGTTTACTCATTAGGGTCAGTGTTTTTCCTTCCAATTTAAGGGTCACCATTTTTTGTGTGCAAGCAAATTGAATGGCTTGCAGCTGGTTGGTAAAAACAAAAATAAATAAATTACCTAATTTGTAATGTAAAGCTTCTTTTGAGTATCTAGAAAAGCATGCAATAAAAAAACATTATTAAATTAGCAAGTATATCATAAGTCCACATACAGCTGGAAAAGGGTCTCTGTTTCAACAGTCTGTATCTGTTATCTTCAGTTTTGTCACTTTATCAGTCAGTTATCCAATAGGCAGATGTACCAGCTGTGCTGGTTGTCATCATGTGCAGACTCAGAAAAAAAAATGCTGCAATTTATGATATTTTATTTGGATTAACATTTTATCTACAAACTATGAAACACTGGCAAATCTTAGCATTAAAAGTACATACAGTACATATGACTAAATCATCATAAATGGGCATCTATGGAAAACATATTGTCAGTCAACTTGGAGCTCTATTAGCACTAGGTATTTACAGAATAATACACACTGTAAATTGGGTATACACATATATATCTACTGTGTGTATGCACATGTATACACAGCACAATTTCGATGCAGTATATCATTCTCAGTGTGGCTTAACATTTGAAGGGCCTGTGGTGATGCACTTAATGCCAATCAAAGGTCTATCCAAGAAAGCTACTTTATTTAGTATCTCTAAAATGTAATATTAGCAATTGTTAGCTTTTTAATGGTATATTTCAAGATCTTATTTTCTCCAGATACATCTAATTTTCTCTCAAGTGTTGTCAAATGTTGCCTTTAATCACACTGACCTCAATCCCACTAAAAGCTGCCTCACGGAATTAATGTAATAGCTAGCTTAAGTTACCCCAAATTAATTATGCTAACTTGATATGGAAGGGAAACCATGGATGGAACAAACGAATATGTACCACTATCAGACTGCAGACCCACAAAAACTGCTAGCTTACTCAAACCCACCTGTAGTTCTTTTTGTAAATGATATAATTTACCACACAAGTGATTCCTGCAATTACCCGCTCTACATCCATGATTGGTTGAATTTGGAGAGAGAACCAGGTCTGTTATGCTGACCTTTGAACTCTGGGTGGGACCAAAATAATGGAGCCCCACCTCCTCTTTTTATTTAAAGGGTGTTATGTTATGATGACAGGATTTCATGTATATTGTCCATAAAAGTAACCTTTTAAGGAACCCAGACCCCCCCCATTGTCATTTGTTTCAGTTAATCACATCAGGTTTTTTCCAGCTAAGGTCTAAACCAAACCATCTGTTTGGTCCAAATCTGTATTGAGCCTGAATTTTACCATATCCCTTTTCTGGAAGTTGGCCAAATGCAGATCTGGATGATGTGGCTGGTGGTCAGTCACAGTGCTGGGCAGCCAGGTCTCTGTGGCACTGGTCAGCCATGGTGCTGGACAGTTGAGACTCTGAGGACAGCTGAGAGAGCCAATGGCAGGAGCCATGGGGTCCATAGTACCCCCTGAAAATAGCAAGGCAAGTCCCTTCAAAAGGTGACTGCTGAATGTCAGGGCGGCTCCTCAACTTGTTGGCAGGTTGCAGGCTAAAAATCCTGATGCTGAGCCAGGGTGAAGGCTGGAGGATAGCAGCATTCTCCTGAAGGCAAGTGCCGAGGGGAAGAGGAAGAGGGTATGTTGAATGACTAATAAAACGCAGACAGAGTCAGTGACGTGGCCGGGGCAGGAGGAAAAGTCAAAAGGTATTTTGTGGAAAGGTAGAGATAAAAACCAAAAATAAAAATTTCTTGCAAGCATAAATCATACTGTCTTATATGGTCATGTACAGTAATCATTACATCAGCTGCTAGAGGTAGCAGAACTAACATGAACCCTCCCACAAAGCACGTCAAAGTAGCCACTGTTTTTGTGTCTTGTAACAACTTATGCAGTGTTGACTTTGCATACTTTCATGCAAACTGAAAGACTAGCTCTGACACATAGCAAACAGAAAGGCTTGCTCTGACTCAGCTGTTAACACAGTAAAAACATGGAACTTAATTATGATTATAAGCTTTCTTTAAACAGGGAGGACAACTGCAAATAAGCTGTATTTTACAAGGACGCCCTGATTACAGTACATACAGAACAATAAAAGCAAACGATAGTTACAGTATACATCAATACATTATACAGCAAACAGGCCAAGGACATCAAAATAAGAAAGAAAACACATGCATTCACATTGCTCTATGTCAGTCAAACAAGATTTAAGTTAATTAAAAGGGATTAGCTTGTATAATTTTACAAACTTCTGCAGATTGTTCCACTTGTGTGGAGCATGGTAATTAAGAGCCAGTTTCCCAGGCTCAGTACTAACATGATGATTAACAATGAGGACCAAATAGTCTTGGGTCCTAGTGCAGTTTGAAGATGATCTAGTTAAAAAGACATGTGAGATACCCAGGAACTTTGCCAAGAAATGCTTTATAAATAAATAGAATTCAGTGCCGTTCTCTTCTCACTGCCAAAGACTGCCACCTAACTTTCTCATATAGTATACAACGATGTGTTCTAAATCCATCCCCATCGAGAGGTTTAAGAGTAGAGGCAGGAGAGTGCATATAAATTACATTACTATAGTCCATAATGGATAAAAATTAATATATTGGCATATTTAGAACTCAAAATCATTCAACCTACTAGCTATTGATGGTAATTTTGGTTATATTTATACATTTAATTATTAAACAGAGCTCCAAATTGATAGTTTAATATATTTTATGAGACTAAATTAATAAATTGACTATCAATTGTCTCTTCTTTAAGAGTGGTGCCCCGATGAACTTAAATTAATTAATGTTATTATTTATTATTACCTTTGATAATTTAATAATTAATTGTACCTACACAGTTTGGTGCCCCTTTACTGTGATTCCCTACACAGCTCACTGCTGTCTTGACTGCCTTTTAGATAAATTCCAATCTGGTTTCCGTCAGAAGCATTCCACTGAAACAGCTCTTCACAGAGTCTCCAATGACAAAATGATGTCTTCTGATGTGTGTGAATGCTCTGTTTTGGTGTTGCTGGATCTTAGTGCAGCTTTTGATAGTGTAGACCACAGCATCCTAACTGAAAGGCTTAGGCAGTGGGTGGGTGTCTCTGGGACCGCCCTGGACTGGTTCTCCTATCTCTCGGATCTCTCCGATCTCTCTGTGTTGCTTGGACCCTACATGTCTAAAACTGCTGCTCTTTCTTGTGGTGTGTCTCTTGGGTGCTATATCATTTGCTTTGTATATGTTTTACTTAGGTCATATTATTAGCAAAGGTATTTCATATCACTGTTACGCTGATGATATCCAGTTGTATGTCTCTTTTAAACCTGATGAGACTGATAAACTGACCATTTTGCACATTTGTCTGACTGCCATTAGGGACTGGATGGCTAACAACTTTTTACAGCTAAACGCAGATAAGACTAAGGTCCTTATCATTGCTTTAGATAGCATAGCTTCCAAGGTTGCTCAGTGTATTGGGTTCCTTTCTTCAGCTGCAAAGTCTAGTCTTAGAAATCTCAGTGTTATATTTGATCAGGCTATGTATTTCGATCAACATATCAAATCGTTGATCCGTACATGTTTCTTCCATTTAAGAAATATTTGCCACACTCAGGTCTGTTGTATCACAACCTGACCTAGAGATGATCATACACGCTTTTATATCATCCTGGCACTTCCCTTTTCACCTGCCTCAGCAAGTCGTCTCTGGACCATCTTCAAATGGACCAGAACGCTGCTGCAAGGCTGTTGACCAGGTCCAGCAGGTCGACTCACATCACACCCATCTTATCTTCTTTATGTTGGCTTCCCATCAGGTTCAGGATTCATTTTAAGGTTCTTGTTTTCACACATATATACATATATAACCAGTAGGTCACTTAGGTCTTCTGACCAGGGCTTACTGGTTGTCCCTCACATTCGACTGAAAACAAAAGGTGATCGTGCCTTTGAAGTGGTGGCTCCGACACTGAGGAACACTCTTTACTATAGACTTATGTCTGCGGTCTCTGATTATTCAAATTGGCCTTTGTCTTGCCTCATCCTGTCAAGTGTTTGTAATTTGGTGTGTTTTTAAGGTCTTTGTTGCTTATGTTTTATTGTTTCTTTCTTTTTACTGTTTTTATGGTCTTGTTTTTAACAATTTTACTTTTGTGAAGCACTTTGTGACCTTGCTCTCTGAAAGGTGCTTTATTAAATATACTTAACTTACTTATTTTTACTTATTTACTTACTTATTTTGTTTAAACCATCTCAGTGACCATCATTTCAAATTGTTTGTGGAATGATGACAAGTATTGTAAGTTAAATAATATTATGTCAGTATGGATTACAACATCTTGAGAAGTCCTGCCGCTAATAAAAACTGGTTGAAGGTAATTTGGCGAATCAACTGTCCTCCTTGAATCAACACAATGCGTGCTATTATGGAGAAATAGTTCTTCCTCGTCATGCAGCTGTCCACCTGTGGGAGTGGTCCAAAGCCATGTTTGCCCTTGGAGGAGCTCCCATGTGAGTAACTATTTGAATATGAGTACGTTTGAGTAGCAAAATAACTTATAATATTCCGCTTTCGTTTCCAAGAACCCCAGATAAAACAATGAATAAACAGACTTCAGCAAATAGCACTACAAGCTTGTATAAAGCTAAATGTGCTGGGATGGGAGCCAAGCTTTATGACCATGCCACCAGCTGGAGTGATCAATAACCTCCAAATTTGTGTGACTACTATGCATAACTGAGTGCAATTTGTTGTTCCACTGCCTTACTGAAAGATTTACACAATGTTTGTGATAGGTTTATCTGCATTAAATGTGTTGTATTACTGTAAAAGAATAGCTTGATTCAGGTCAAGCTTTGGTGGTGATTTGTGTTGTGTCTATGCAGACCAAACAGAAGACGCCCAAGACGAATCTGAAAGTCTTAGTCTTTAATAATGTATGGAGGGGAATAAAGAATGAATTATGGATAGCAGGAATATTTTTCTCTGTATTCATCTGTATACTGTATACTTAGCAGTACCACTTGATATTTGTCTTAGACCACGTGTATACAAATCCTAATGGATTGTACTGTTTAAATCATTTGTTGTCTTGTGATAATTTATCTTTTTTTTAGTTTTCTTTTTAAGATGTAATAATTCAATATGTAATTGAGCCATGGCATTAACATTCATGAAAGCTTACTTAATTTGTACAATTTAATTTGAGTTCAAATTACAGTTAGGACATCCTTAGACTTCAGCATAAGTTCTCAGACATCAGAAAAAAATGGCATCATTCCTTAGACCAAAAGGGTTCAGGCCACAGGAAACACATTATCAAGTAAGGTGTCATAAGTGAATCAGACTGATTAAAACTAAACTCAAACTAAACTGACACTCAGCAAACAAACTCACCTCATCTTGATGCTGGCCTACTCACAGCAGTCTGATACAAAGTAAACACCCTGAAATAGCATTTTCCTTGAGAGTGCATGCTGTCAGAGAAAAACACAATAAAGATGTTGTACACATTAAATAAAGGTGCTGTTATCTCACAGCACTGTATCTTATGCTTCAGCCTGCAGATATTTCTGTACTTTTATTAGTTGCAAGGACTTTTGACACAAGAAACAGCCTTGTGCTCCAAATTGCTCCTAGGCTCAACTACCAATGGACTGAGATACATGTTGCACACACTGTATGTAAACACCAGTGCACATCTGGATCATAGATCCAGAAATTATGGAAATTATGATGACATTTCCTACAAACCCGATTCCAAAAAAGTTGGGACACTGTACAAATTGTGAATAAAAACAGAATGCAATGATGTGGAAGTTTTAAATTTCAATATTTTATTCAGAATACAACATAGATGACACATCAAATGTTTAAACTGAGAAAAAGTATCATTTTAAAGGGAAAAATCAACACATCTCAAAAAAGTTGGGACAAGGCCATGTGTGGCATCCCCTCTTCTTTTTATAACAGTCTGCAAACGTCTGGGGACTGAGGAGACAAGTTGCTCAAGTTTAGGAATAGGAATGTTGTCCCATTCTTGTCTAATACAGGCTTCTAGTTGCTCAACTGTCTTGGGTCTTCTTTGTCGCATCTTCCTCTTTATAATGCGCCAAATGTTTTCTATGGGTGAAAGATCTGGACTGCAGGCTGGCCATTTAAGTACCCGGATCCTTCTTCTTCGCAGCCATGATGTTGTAATTGATGCAGTATGTGGTCTGGCATTGTCATGTTGGAAAATGCAAGGTCTTCCCTGAAAGAGACGACGTCTGGATGGGAGCATATGTTGTTCTAGAACTTGGATATACCTTTCAGCATTGATGGTGCCTTTCCAGATGTGTAAGCTGCCCATGCCACACGCACTCATGCAACCCCATACCATCAGAGATGCAGGCTTCTGAACTGAGCGCTGATAACAACTTGGGTTGTCCTTGTCCTCTTTAGTCCGGATGACATGGCGTCCCAGTTTTCCAAAAAGAACTTCAAATTTTGATTCGTCTGACCACAGAACAGTTTTCCACTTTGCCACAGTCCATTTTAAATGAGCCTTGGCCCAGAGAAAACGCCTGCGCTTCTGGATCATGTTTAGATATGGCTTCTTTTTTGACCTATAGAGTTTTAGCCGGCAACGGCAAATGGCACGGTGGATTGTGTTCACCGACAATGTTTTCTGGAAGTATTCCTGAGCCCATGTTGTGATTTCCATTACAGTAGCATTCCTGTATGTGATGCAGTGCCGTCTAAGGGCCCGAAGATCACGGGCATCCAGTATGGTTTTCCGGCCTTGACCCTTACGCACAGAGATTGTTCCAGATTCTCTGAATCTTTGGATGATATTATGCACTGTAGATGATGATAACTTCAAACTCTTTGCAATTTTTCTCTAAGAAACTCCTTTCTGATATTGCTCCACTATGTTTCGCCGCAGCATTGGGGGAATTGGTGATCCTCTGCCCATCTTGACTTCTGAGAGACACTGCCACTCTGAGAGGCTCTTTTTATACCCAATCATGTTGCCAATTGACCTAATAAGTTGCAAATTGGTCCTCCAGCTGTTCCTTATTTGTACATTTAACTTTTCCGGCCTCTTATTGCTACCTGTCCCAACTTTTTTGAAATGTGTAGCTCTCATGAAATCCAAAATGAGCCAATATTTGGCATGACATTTAAAAATGTCTCACTTTCAACATTTGATACGTTATCTATATTCTATTGTGAATAAAATATAAGTTTATGAGATTTGTAAATTATTGCATTCCTTTTTTATTCACAATTTGTACAGTGTCCCATCTTTTTTGGAATTGGGTTTGCATTTTGGATGAAAAAGAAATATGCAAAATAAGAGAAATCCTGCAGTGCCTTCATCACTTTTCACATTATCTTTAATCTTCAAAGGAACACTTCAGGAATAAAATGCTCAATCAATAATAATATGGTACAAATATGGCAGCAGCACCTCTGCACTTTGCGCTTTAGCATCACTGTAGAGTATGTTTGCTAACCTACTGAACATACTGTATTTCAGAAGTGAAAGAATTTATCAGAGACAAAATATCTCTGTTTAGTATACATGAGATAAATAAAAATACAAACATTAATGTTCCCCCAACATAGTCATTTCTAACTGTTTCCAACGATTTTTCAAGTTGAGGAGCTCCCACAGCCCACATGAAATGTATTCTTCCCATCAGCTTCGACATGTTAAACCTAATGATCACAGTAAATGTGAATTTATATCAGTTAAAATAGCCTCTGTTTGTGCCTCTCATTTATTACATTATAGTCAGAGAAATAAGCTTAGCATCAATTTTTCGAAAAGATAAATTCTTAAAATACATCTTCTGATGCACCTGAACATATCAGTGATTAAAAATAATGGAACAATAACATTAATATAGATAGATGTAGGCTATCTGATAATAAATGTTTTATTTTTGTCAATGTGTGTCAGTACCCTTCGTACAAATCAAGAACAGGTATGGACGGCAGGACTGGAATAGCAGAGAATGTTTACACACGTTTTCTTGTTTTCTGGTATCACCATCTTCTTTTTCCCACCTGGTTACACGTATATAGTATAGTAGTAGTAGTAAGATAATATTTAGATAAGATAAGAGTAAGATAAGAGAAATTTTCCTGCAGTTTTGTTACTCACTGCAAGTACACACACTGCATACCAGCTGTGCTCACACCACAGCAATATGTAGCTTATTCGAAATTTTCACAGCGAAACCTCACTGTTTTGAGAACTTTATTTTAAATTCTAGGAGATGCCAAAGCTTCAAAGATACTAAATATGTCAGTCTGAATTTGTGGAAAATGTGTATAAAATGATGCAAGATATCTAGAATATTTCCTTTTGATAGAATGGTGCAGCCCTAAAAATCTTGAAATCTTGGGTTAGAAAATTTCACTCAGTGTAAACATCAGATAGCTTCAATGAAGATCGGGAACAAGCGGATACAGAATACTTGTACTATTGTGGTCTTTCAAGGGTGAGGGTCAGCAGGATTAAGAGCTAATGGAAATTGCCTTTCCAATTATAAATGTTTTTTTAATTAAGTTTGGCAATGAAGTCTGCTGTGTTGTTTCTATGCACCACTCTGGCTTCTGATTTTATGTTGGTCATCTGTGTTCTGTTCTGCTGAGCAGGTTATATGGATCAGACACTGTTTCATTCATGCTTCACAATCACTGGCTCATTCACAGCTGTATGGCTATCAGATGACTGGTTATGGCCAATCAAATTCAAGCAGGTGCACAGCATAATCACCTGACACTTCTCACTATTACTGCTGATGGCTCATACCAAAACTGTTTGCCATCTCAGCTCCCTCCACCATCCTAACCTCTTCCTTATGTGCTTTTTTTTGTAATGTGGATTTAACTACAATTTAATTTTCATGTATCTGTTTATTAAGATGGTTAATTAGTTTTCCTGGCAGAATCCTTAGTGCTGCTGGGATTCTTTGTGAGTTCCCTCAAAGAGCAGAGCCTTTTCTGCTACATCTAACCGTACAACCATTTGCAGGTCAATTCCTTGACATCTCTGACTGAATTATGGGTTTATCTATATCCACACTAACAAACTATGTAATATTAATGCAGCTGCAGCAAACACACACAGAGACAGTGGGCTGACATTATTAAGAATAAGATAACCCACCGCTCTCTATTTCAGCACCTTGGACAGCACTCTCACTTCAAATGGGCCATGTGGGCTGGATCTTCAGTTCAGATCTACAGAACAACTGCTTAAGTAAAAGCACATCTTGACCCATCTCAATCTCTACCTACATTTACCCTATCTACTCCACCACAAGCAGTCAAGATGCTTGATCATGCTGTATTCAGTTCTATTGTTCACTTTGCCAACCATGTTTTATGTGATACACAAATGATAGCATATTTTACTTTCATTATGAAGGACCACATAAGATATATCTTTTGGGTCTGTGTGAAATTGATAATAAATGTAGTTTTGAATAAATATGCGTACTATTTTGAAAAATTGATATTCATGATAACAAATTAAAACAATAAGCAAACAAAAGGTGGATTGGCACAAACAAGACAATAGAAGAGATGAGACATAAACTGAGTTGCAGTTTTTTATTTGATCAATGGATAAATACTTTCTCTATAATGGCAATTATTTTGTTAAGATATGTAATGACTGTTAAGACAATATGAGAAGAAACTTTTACATCGCACATCCATTAATGTGACGATCGCCTCCTGCGAGCAGGTTGTCCAGCAGTTCTGGTGCAGTCTGTGTGGCTACAGCTACACTCCTCCACATGGATGTAAGTGAAGGGAACCACATCTCCATTCAGGCAGTGCAAGTTAACGGTGCGATTGCTGGAGCGCGTCTCCGTACAGCAGGAGCAAGAATGCTGCAGAATAGCTGCTGCTTCAGAGTACCTGAAGAAAACAGAGGCAGGATTGATTAATAAACTCTAAATCTGCAGAAACTATAGCTAAACATTTTTAAGATTACCAAAATGTAATGGGTTACTGACTTTCTAGAGGAATGAGAAATATTAGTAATACCATCCTTACTTGGTGAAAGTGTTGCAGGATCCTTCACAATATGGCATATCTACCTCCTGGTAAGACCGACAGCCCTTGTGCATAACATGGGTTTTAATGGACTCTAATTTGCAGGCCTTCTCCCTCTCCACACCTTTTCAAAAGAGACACACAATTAGCTTGTTTTCATTTAAGTACCTTCTACCCAAAAGTAAAGAAAATGTTATACTCACAAATTTTACAACATCCATTTGCTGCAGTCTGAATTGTGTCCTAAGGAGGAAAATACACAACATTTCAAACTACTTTCAAAAGGGATGATGACGTTTGTTTTGTATTGCAAAAAATGATTTGGTATAACATCAACAGCATTTGTTTAGTCAATCCAGATTAATTTATTGAAAGTTATACTTACAGGTTGGCAGTTGGTCTGCTGGAATGGCGGGCAGACAACGTTTGAACCAATCGTTGTTAAAGTCTCACCGTTCTTAACACAGCTGTAATACTCACACTTACTCTCAGGTGGTGACCAGGTTTGTCCTGGCTGGAGAGTAGTGAAATGGATGTCCAGACACACACACACACACACACACACACACACACACACACACAGATATCAAAATACTGAGGTACTTTAAGCTATCAAACATGAACATGTGGAGTCACAGCCAACAGAGATGATCCAACTTACCATCAAAAACTGCATGGTACCGTTAACTTCAAAGACACAGTGTGTCTGTACACACTTCCCACAGCATTCATCTGAATCAGGTTCCACATATTCATATCCCTGAGAGAAAGGGGGGAGTTTAGTTTCCAAGTCCTGTTTTTCAAGTTCACCTTCCCAGTAAACATATTCTGAGGAAAACAAGTTGCATTGTATGTATTGTGTGTATGAGTATCAAGGGTGTAATTTCTCTTACCATGTCACAATGTTTTTCACATTGCTGAAACTCACAAGATATCTTAAATAGACCAGAATTGGGGTCCACCACATTGGTACAGACACAATCCTGACATTTATATCCAGGAACTGAAGAACCAGGCTAGCAAATAAAGAAGAAATGTAATCTTACTTTTGTTTCTAGCCATACAGAACGCAGAAGAAATCATTAATTGACAAAAGTGATATATTAACAAATTATGTGACAAATCATCCTCACATTTCCATTTCTTATTTACCTGGTATTCACTTTCTTTGTGGACACAAACTCTTTTAGGTACTGCAACAGAGTAAGACAATGGAAATGATGTTAAAAGTGTCACTGCCATCATTAGGTTTTATATAAATTCAAACTATGAATTAATGAGCTCACCGCATGTATGTTCTGGACAGCATTTTCCCTCAGGAACACTGACAGTTGAAATATATCCAACTGGACAGTTCATGTTGGTGACTGGGCAAGTGTTGCTGTGACATTCTGTAGCGATGATAAGATGATGATAGTAAATAGTTAAGAGCCATCCTCAAGAACTGTGATCAATGTATAGCATTCTGAAAAACTCTGGAAGACAAATGTGAATTGAGGCTACGTGTCTTACGGCAAACGTAGGTGGAACAGCAGCGATCTGACGGATCTGTTTGGTTGACAAAGACAAACCCTGGACCAGTGCAGTTTGTTATAGGTGGTGTTGGGCACACCTTAGGCTTGCAAGTCACAGTCTTGATGGACTCCTTACAGATGCAGTTTTGGCATTTGTACTCAAACCTTTCATTAAACTGAAAGAATAAACCACAGTAGTGATTTAATTGTCTCTTGCAAGTAAACAACACTGGTTAGGATATTAACTGAATATGAATAGAAGACTTTGCTCACCTCACGAGGAATGCCCTCAGGATCAAGACATCCTGTTGGAAAATTAGCAATCCTGTAGAACTTCATGATTGATACAACATATTCAGCTCAATGATAAGACTTGAAGATATACACCACACTTACCACACTTATCAACACATATGCCAGACTCTTTGTTGAAGAGTTTCATTCCATCAGGACAAAAGCAGCCCTCAGTAGTGATGTTCATGGGAGTTTCATTAGGACTGTAATTTAGAATCATCAAGAAAGAAGTTAATTTACGTTATTTCTTTTAGATCTCTAAAACACAGTTGATTAAATACACTATATTCTACTATACTTATTGCTACTATGTTGTTAACAAGAAATATTTCTTGCCACTAGCCATTATGATCCTAGTCTTAGGAAATGCTAATGTGAACAATGAACTTTAAAATGAATACAATTCATTTTTTGTTGAAACTTACTTGTCTTCACAGGTTGGCTGTTCTGCAGGACCACATGGCTTATAAACTTTGTTTGATGGACAGCTACTTGCTGTTAGTGAAAAAAATAACTCAATTGGTTATTTTTAAAATACATACTGCGTACATACTGTATGTAATAAAATGTGCAGCAACCTGTTCAATGCGTGCTAGACGCAACAAAAGTAAAATAAATGAGTTGCCCCTCCTGATTCTATTGATCCCAGCATTTAACATAAAATAATGAGGGCTTGCTTACCACACAGTGTGGTGTGGTTCCTCCAGTGAAGGCAAACCCCAGCCTGAGCACAGGCAGCAGCATAAGTCTGCAAACTTGTGCACTCCACTACTTGATTGGAAACATGGCAGCTATCAAAAACACAACCTCGGTGGAAATTGTCAGGAGAGACAAAAGGATGGCACTCTGCAAAGACACTGTGAAAGTAAAACAAACAAAAACACAAATAAAAAATATATAGTGTTTTAACTGCAATATGTCAAAGTTAAGGGGATGAATGTGAACTACTACAATGGATTAGAGAATGTCTACCTGCTCTTAAGCAGGTCACATATGGAGTCTGGCTTGCATGGAGTTAAGGTTGGTGGAGGTTCAGGTATACTGGTGGGCAGTACAGATGGTATCTGGCAGTTGGGTTGGGAAATTTCTTTTGCAAGCCAATAGTCAGCCATCACAGCACAACTTTCCACCAGCTGGCCTCCAGGCAACCTGCAGTCATCAGCCTGGTTGTTATTGCATGTCCCTGACAGTAGAGTCACAAAACAGTTAATATACAGTCTAAACTCTTCTAAATTATTTACCAATATGGCAACTGGAGAGAGAAATGTTCTTACCACAATGACCCTGTGTGTTTCTGCCAAAGTGTTGATATGGAAGGGTGACACTAAAGCCAGTTATTCCAAATGTAATGACCACGTTTAGATGAGGGATCTCCAAAATCAAGTTAATACCTGAATTCAAGATCTTAACACCTTGATGTGAATAAGGCAGTTTCAAACTTACTCCATCTTTGAGTGCCTACAGGGAAAAAAGTAAATACACTATATGACAATAAAAAATATAATATACTATGACAAAATGATCCATCATTGCTATTTCCTTTATATTGACAATAATATACTCGTAGTTAGTCTGGTGAGTTTTTCAGAATGTACAATAAAGCTTTCATATCACCATATATACCTCTAACTGCGCTGCTCCAATAAGGTTATGATTTATGAGTGTGACAGCTTGTGATTTGTACGATACAATTATCGAACGCGGACAAGAAACATCTTCAGCTGGATCACAGAAGACATTGTCAATATAAATCTTCAACTTATGTATTGGTAAAATCTCTTCCATCAAGACATAAGTACAGTTTCCTTGATAACTGTAGTATAATCCATCAAATGTGATGTAATGGGGATCTCCCCACCCTTCACATACACCTGAAAAGAAACACAAAGTAAGTTCAAAATCCAAAAATAATTTAAAAGAGAAACATATGAGTCAATAAATATGTCATACAGTCTTTTAACCACAGAAAAACTTACAGTCACAAGCGAAATGTTGGCAGCAGTGATACTCATCATACACAAGAACTGGTTTCTTTCCATTGGCACAAGTGATGTTCTCAATGGGTGGACATTCATATGGAATTATTTCAATTGTATTGTTCTCAATGCATCTGGCCATGGTGCAGTTGCACAGATAAAAGGTCTCATTTTGCTGATGTAAAGAGAAAAAATGGGGAAAATCATTGGTTTGTTGAAGTATTTTGTAAAAAACTGCAAGAAAGCTTGTTTTCTTTTCATGTGCTGATGTGCAGTGTTATTAAATATGAGTATAAAATAAAATAGTATATATTTTAATGTGCTAGATACGTTAAGATTCTTACTGTTACTTCCCATTCAGGGCAGGTAGGCACAAAAGTTGTGGTTGTAGGCACCAAAGTTGTGCTTGTAGGCACAGTCGTGGACACGCAAATTTCAGTCTTGTTGTGAATCTCACAAATATCAGAACATATCATTGTGAGACACACATCTGATCCGATGTGTTCCCTGTCAAATATTACATCCCCTAAAGATGAGAAAAACAATGAATAGAATGGATTAAACAGTGGTAATATGAAAACAGGAATATGAGACCTTATATTACTTGTCACTGTCAAAGACATAATTAATGTCTGTCTTGTCTTACCTGGCCTATAATGCTTGCCATTAACTATACAGAAGCATTCCGTAGTGACACTTGGCGTGATTATTGTTGATGGTGTCGTTTCAGACGTTGTAGTGTGGACGACAATGGGGGGAGATGATGGCTTCACAGGTGTTGGACCAGTGACAGGCGTTTCTAATGTTGTAGAAGTTGTCGAAACAGTAGTTGGCTTTTCAGTTGTAGTAGGAGGTTCGGTTGGTGCAGTTGTGGACTTTGTGGGTGTGGTTTTGGTTGGCCCTGCAGTTGTAGAGGGAGGTTGGGTTGGAGGGGTCGTAGCTTTTGTGGTTGTAGTTGGCCCTGCAGTTGTAGTTGGAGGTTGGGTTGGTGCGGTCGTAGCTTTTGTGGTTGTGGTTGGCCCTGCAGTTGTAGTGGGAGGTTGGGTTGGTGTGGTCGTAGATTTTGTGGTTGTGGTTGGACCTGCAGTTGTAGTGGGTGGTTCGGTTGGTGTGGTCGTAGCCTTTGTGGTTGTGGTTGGCCCTGCAGTTGTAGTGGGAGGTTTGGTTGGTGGGGTCGTAGCTTTTGTGGTTGTGGTTGGCCCTGCAGATGTAGTGGGAGGTTGGGTTGGTGGGGTCGTAGATTTTGTGGTTGTGGTTGGCCCTGCAGTTGCAGTGGGAGGTTCAGTTGTAGCTTTTGTGGTTGTGGTTGGCCCTGCAGTTGTAGTGGGAGGTTGGGTTGGTGTGGTCGTAGATATTGTGGTTGTGGTTGGCCCTGCAGTTGTAGTGGGAGGTTCAGTTGGTGTGGTCGTAGATTTTGTGGTTGTGGTTGGCCCTGCAGTTGTAGTGGGAGGTTGGGTTGGTGGGGTCGTAGCTTTTGTGGTTGTGGTTGGCCCTGCAGTTGTAGTGGGAGGTTCAGTTGTAGCTTTTGTGGTTGTGGTTGGCCCTGGAGTTGTAGTGGGAGGTTCGGTTGGTGGGGTCGTAGCTTTTGTGGTTGTGGTTGGCCCTGCAGTTGTAGTTGGAGGTTCGGTTGGTGTGGTCGTAGATATTGTGGTCGTGGTTGGCCCTGCGGTTGTAGTGGGAGGTTGGGTTGGTGTGGTCGTAGATTTTGTGGTTGTGGTTGGCCCTGCAGTTGTAGTGGGAGGTTCGGTTGGTGGGGTCGTAGCTTTTGTGGTTGTGGTTGGCCCTGCAGTTGTAGTTGGAGGTTCGGTTGGTGTGGTCGTAGATATTGTGGTCGTGGTTGGCCCTGCGGTTGTAGTGGGAGGTTGGGTTGGTGTGGTCGTTGATTTTGTGGTTGTGGTTGGCCCTGCAGTTGTAGTGGGAGGTTGGGTTGGTGGGGTCGTAGCTTTTGTGGTTGTGGTTGGCCCTGCAGTTGTAGTGGAAGGTTCAGTTGTAGCTTTTGTGGTTGTGGTTGGCCCTGGAGTTGTAGTGGGAGGTTGGGTTGGTGTGGTCGTAGATTTTGTGGTTGTGGTTGGCCCTGCAGTTGTAGTGGGAGGTTTGGTTGGTGTGGTCGTAGATTTAGTGGTTGTGGTTGGCCCTGCAGTTGTAGTGGGAGGTTCAGTTGGTGTGGTCGTAGATTTTGTGGTTGTGGTTGGCCCTGCAGTTGTAGTGGGAGGTTGGGTTGGTGGGGTCGTAGCTTTTGTGGTTGTGGTTGGCCCTGCAGTTGTAGTGGGAGGTTCAGTTGTAGCTTTTGTGGTTGTGGTTGGCCCTGGAGTTGTAGTGGGAGGTTCGGTTGGTGGGGTCGGAGCTTTTGTGGTTGTGGTTGGCCCTGCAGTTGTAGTGGGAGGTTCGGTTGGTGGGGTCGTAGCTTTTGTGGTTGTGGTTGGCCCTGCAGTTGTAGTTGGAGGTTCGGTTGGTGTGGTCGTAGATATTGTGGTCGTGGTTGGCCCTGCGGTTGTAGTGGGAGGTTGGGTTGGTGTGGTCGTTGATTTTGTGGTTGTGGTTGGCCCTGCAGTTGTAGTGGGAGGTTGGGTTGGTGGGGTCGTAGCTTTTGTGGTTGTGGTTGGCCCTGCAGTTGTAGTGGAAGGTTCAGTTGTAGCTTTTGTGGTTGTGGTTGGCCCTGGAGTTGTAGTGGGAGGTTGGGTTGGTGTGGTCGTAGATTTTGTGGTTGTGGTTGGCCCTGCAGTTGTAGTGGGAGGTTTGGTTGGTGTGGTCGTAGATTTAGTGGTTGTGGTTGGCCCTGCAGTTGTAGTGGGAGGTTCAGTTGGTGTGGTCGTAGATTTTGTGGTTGTGGTTGGCCCTGCAGTTGTAGTGGGAGGTTGGGTTGGTGGGGTCGTAGCTTTTGTGGTTGTGGTTGGCCCTGCAGTTGTAGTGGGAGGTTCAGTTGTAGCTTTTGTGGTTGTGGTTGGCCCTGGAGTTGTAGTGGGAGGTTCGGTTGGTGGGGTCGGAGCTTTTGTGGTTGTGGTTGGCCCTGCAGTTGTAGTTGGCGGTTGGTGTGCAGATTTTGTGGTTGTGGTTGGCTCTTCGGTTGTAGTGGGAGGTTGGGTTGGTGTGGTCGAGATTTTGTGGTTGTGGTTGGCCCTGCAGTTGTAGTGGGAGGTTGGGTTGGTGGGGTCGTAGATTTTGTGGTTGTGGTTGGCCCTGCAGTTGTAGTTGGAGGTTCGGTTGGTGTGGTCGTAGATATTGTGGTTGTGGTTGGTCCTGCAGTTGTAGTGGGAGGTTGGGTTGGTGTGGTCGTAGATTTTGTGGTTGTGGTTGGCCCTGCAGTTGTAGTGGGAGGTTCAGTTGGTGTGGTCGTAGATTTTGTGGTTGTGGTTGGCCCTGCAGTTGTAGTGGGAGGTTGGGTTGGTGTGGTCGTAGCTTTTGTGGTTGTGGTTGGCCCTGCAGTTGTAGTGGGAGGTTCAGTTGTAGCTTTTGTGGTTGTGGTTGGCCCTGGAGTTGTAGTGGGAGGTTTGGTTGGTGTGGTCGTAGCTTTTGTGGTTGTGGTTGGCTCTGCAGTTGTAGTGGGAGGTTTGGTTGGTGGGGTCGTAGATATTGTGGTTGTGGTTGGCCCTGCAGTTGTAGTGGAAGGTTTGGTTGATGGGGTTGTGGTATTACATATCTCAACCTCACAACATACTCTGATCTTATAGTTGAAGCATTTTCGTGGCGGTCTGAATTGGTCCTCTTTTCTACATATAAGACCATATCCCACATCACAAGTAACAACTTGGCCAGTTTGACTCACAAAGTCATTGAAGTCTTTGTCAGGATAATCTGTTAATCCACACTCAATTTCTTTGGGATTTTTGCATATTTGTTTACCGCTATTTGTGATGTTTTGATATGTTTCCCAGTCACTTTTGTCCTTTTGTGGGTTATGCACATCATACCACTCTGACCATTGACACGTTGTAATACATGGAGTAGTGGTAGGAGTTATGGTAGTTGACAAAGTTGTAGATTTTGTTGTGGTTGGCCCTGCAGTTGTAGTGGGAGGTTCGGTTGTAGCTTTTGTGGTTGTGGTTGTGGTTGGCCCTGCAGTTGTAGTGGGAAGTTCAGTTGGTGTGGTCGTAGATATTGTGGTTGTGGTTGGCCCTGCAGTTGTAGTGGGAGGTTGGGTTGGTGTGGTCGTAGCTTTTGTGGTTGTGGTTGGCCCTGCAGTTGTAGTGGGAGGTTCAGTTGTAGCTTTTGTGGTTGTGGTTGGCCCTGGAGTTGTAGTGGGAGGTTCGGTTGGTGTGGTCGTAGCTTTTGTGGTTGTGGTTGGCCCTGCAGTTGTAGTGGGAGGTTCAGTTGGTGTGGTCGGAGATTTTGTGGTTGTGGTTGGCCCTGCAGTTGTAGTGGGAGGTTGGGTTGGTGGGGTCGTAGCTTTTGTGGTTGTGGTTGGCCCTGCAGTTGTAGTGGGAGGTTCAGTTGTAGCTTTTGTGGTTGTGGTTGGCCCTGGAGTTGTAGTGGGAGGTTGGGTTGGTGTGGTCGTTGATTTTGTGGTTGTGGTTGGCCCTGCAGTTGTAGTGGGAGGTTCAGTTGGTGTGGTCGTAAATTTTGTGGTTGTGGTTGGCCCTGCAGTTGTAGTGGGAAGTTGGGTTGGTGGGGTTGTAGCTTTTGTGGTTGTGGTTGGCCCTGCAGTTGTAGTGGGAGGTTCAGTTGTAGCTTTTGTGGTTGTGGTTGGCCCTGCAGTTGTAGTGGGAGGTTCGGTTGGCGGGGTCGTAGATTTTGTGGTTGTGGTTGGCCCTGCAGTTGTAGTGGGAGGTTCGGTTGGTGTGGTCGTAGATTTTGTGGTTGTGGTTGGCCCTGCAGTTGTAGTGGGAGGTTCGGTTGGTGTGGTCGTAGATATTGTGGTTGTGGTTGGCCCTGCAGTTGTAGTGGAAGGTTTGGTTGATGGGGTTGTGGTATTACATATCTCAACCTCACAACATACTCTGATCTTATAGTTGAAGCATTTTCGTGGCGGTCTGAATTGGTCCTCTTTTCTACATATAAGACCATATCCCACATCACAAGTAACAACTTGGCCAGTTTGACTCACAAAGTCATTGAAGTCTTTGTCAGGATAATCTGTTAATCCACACTCAATTTCTTTGGGATTTTTGCATATTTGTTTACCGCTATTTGTGATGTTTTGATATGTTTCCCAGTCACTTTTGTCCTTTTGTGGGTTATGCACATCATACCACTCTGACCATTGACACGTTGTAATACATGGAGTGGTGGTAGGAGTTATGGTAGTTGACAAAGTTGTAGATTTTGTTGTGGTTGGCCCTGCAGTTGTAGTGGGAGGTTCGGTTGTAGCTTTTGTGGTTGTGGTTGGCCCTGCACTTGTAGTTGGAGGTTCGGTTGGTGTGGTTGTAGATATTGTGGTTGTGGTTGGCCCTGCAGTTGTAGTGGGAGGTTGGGTTGGTGTGGTCGTAGATTTTGTGGTTGTGGTTGGCACTGCAGTTGTAGTGGGAGGTTCAGTTGGTGGGGTCGTAGATTTTGTGGTTGTGGTTGGCCCTGCAGTTGTAGTGGGAGGTTCGGTTGGTGTGGTCGTAGATATTGTGATTGTGGTTGGCCCTGCAGTTGTAGTGGGAGGTTGGGTTGGTGAGGTTACAAGTGTAGTGGTGGCCATAGTTGTTGTTGAGACAGTAACAGAGCAGGTTTCATTTTCATGTATCACTGTTGCATTAATGCATATTGCATAGTAGCACATTCCCAAATTGTCCGTCACATTGTAAATGACTTCCTCTTCCTCGTATCTAGACCCGTTGTAAAAGCAGCCTGTACATTCCTCCACACACATCTGGGTCTCCTCATCAAATATGGGCTTATCTTCTGGGCATACAGGGTAACAGCCTGCAAAAATCACAAAAGCTTAAGCTGGCCAGGTAGTCTTTGAATCTCTTGTCTCATTTTGTCACATACAGTAAGTCACATAGGACAACATTTAAGATAAACTAGCACATTAATCAGAAGTAAGGTAAGACATTGTGAGTTAACCACTTACCTTCCAGGTTGGGTATATGGTTGTTACAATTTTCTTGTGGATTCAAGCAGGTCTTGTAGCAAGGTGTGTGGCAAGGGTTGTAGTGCCACTTGCATTCACCTGGGTTGTTGTAGTAATCACAAAAGACAGCTAGAAGAAAAGAGACAAGGTATGTAATGTTTTAAATAAAAGAAATGTTGATGTGTCAGTGAAAGACAACTCAAACATAAACTTCATCTGATACATTCTTTCTTTATTCATAATATTTATTTTAGGCCTGAGGATTTCATTTAGTTGTAGTTAAACTTAGGAAGTTTATGACTATAATACTAAAACTAAAATAGATAATGATGAAAACAACCTTTAAGCCAATTCAAAACTAAATAAATTCAAGAACATTTTATAATACTAAATTGCACTTAATTTAAGTATATATTAAATTATACAAATCATTGCAGTCTTATACATTACAATATACATTTTATGAAGCATGCACTGATGCTTATAGAGTCTCTGTAACATATATTAGCTTTAATTACATTTGGTGTCCATTCACACATTAAATATATAATACAAAACAAACAGGGCAGAATATTAGGTGTCCTGTTTATAAAGAAAAGAATAGCAAACCATTCTCATATATACATCACACATATCTTGACAAATCTCTAAATCTCTAAATGCTGGGGCCATAAGGATTTGGGGATGGTAAAACAGGGTCTTAGGCCAGAAAAGGCTGAAAAACCTCAGTTTAGTCTGAGGGAAAAAGTGTTGTTTACTTACGGCAGATTTCTGGAGTTCTCCATGCAACACAGACATCGGCCTCATTACAAGCTTGAGCATAAGCTGCAACTGCTGTGCAAAAACACTCACAGTCTCCTCCAGAGTCACAGGCACATGAGTCTTTCACACAGTTTTCATAAAATGGATGGGGCTCTACCTGTTCAGTTATCAAAATATATGATAGATTTTTAAAAATGGGTTTAATGTTTGCAATCATGGAACTTTAAATAATGATAAATTTGAAACAAATATGTCATTACCTTATTGTGGCAGTCTTTGAAAGTGCCGTCCTTTGCAGTTATAATGCTGCACATCATTTTTGCCCAGTGATGTCTATTGGGTCTTGCTCCACAAGGGTCAACATTAATTTCCGCATCTTTGCAGCTGCTTGACGCTTTCCAGCTGTTTGCAAATTCTAACGGACTGCTCACTACCAGCTGACCCTGGGTGGTGAAGTCATTCTGTCCATCACCATCAAAATCTCCACACAGGCCACATACCTCTCCCTGTACAGGCAAACAAAAGTAGTCAAGTTTTATATGAGGACAATATTTCATAGCATAATACAAGAAACAAGCATGTTCCAGGCATTAATACACTTGCATTATGTTGACAAACATAATATTCTATTGTATTTACTTCATGTTATGAATATTGTAATAAGTGACTTAAGGACTTTTCAGCAATGTGTACATACTGTACATCAATGGCATTGTAGTCCCAAAGCTTTACAAGTGGTTTAAGATGATCAGCAAAGACAAATAAACTACAGATGAGGAAAAAATGGTACATCATATGAAAACTCTAGCACTAAACTCTTACTGTAAGAGATTTCAGTCATCATCACTAAAACAATCACTGTGACTCACGCTGTGCTGTGGTTCCAGGAAGACGCGAACAGTTGTTTTGCGATCCCACATCACTGTCAGACCAATGGCAGATTCTATAACCAGATACAACCCAACCTTCCTTATTTTGTACTGAATCTGAGGGCCATGTCCCAGGTCCTCTTCTTTATATTCACCCTTTGACAGTTTGACTTCCATTCGCTGTAATGTTAAAGATATTTCTGTTGCTTTAATTGTAATGTAAAAACCGCAGTTTGATATATGACATAATTTATTTAATTATGTTCAATATTGTAGGCAAGTGTTGGTATTAGGTCTTACCCCCAGTTGGATTCTGACAGTTTTGGAGCATGTGGTGCCTGTAGATCCACATGGTATATTTTCTGTGATAACTCCAAAGTTGTCCTGTACTGTGTTATTGCCACATTTGTTCTTAAAAGAGAGAGATTCATTAGATAGTTTGTGTGTTTGCTTTATAGTAGACAGAGACCATTGATCAAATCAAACTTCAGCTTGGCCTTTACTAATCCACAATACTTTAAGATTGTTAAAGAAAAGCTAGAACATAAAACAGAAGTGTAATTGATCCCCAGGAGAGCAAGATCATATTAGTTTTGAAGTTTTAGAAGATTTTGACATGCTTTGTTTACCTTAACAGCAACATAGGCACAATGTCCATGAAACCCATATGTTCGCTGATCAAATGTATTGTAGTGACCACTCCCATAAATAATGCAAGCTCCTGGACATTTTTTCTTTGTGCACTCCCATTTTCCACTTTTGCAGGTGCTAGATGTATTAGAAATGGTCAAAAATAATAGTGGTTTGAATACTGCAATTAAGTAAAACATGCAGGCAAATATGATAACATTTTACATTTTACCATGCTATAATATACGTCTGATTAAAAACAAGGTCATACCAGGTGTTGCACTGGTTAGGGATTTTTGTTCCCGGTGCATAAAGACGGCCATCATGCTGACATGGACATTCATTTTCTTTCACACAGGAGCCTTTGCCATCATCGATGAGGCCACCTGGACACTGACAGCCAGATTCACACTCTGTGGAGACCTGGGAAGATGATAGAAAGTGAGAAAAAAATTACTGATATGGTTAAAAATTACTGTTCAAAACTGTGTCACCACAGTATATTCAATGTTTTACATCTTCAATTTAACATACTATCCAACATTAAATTCAGGAAATAAATATTAGATCCATGATTTGAGACTAAGAGGTCAATTTGGACACAGCAACAAAAATAGCTCACACAATCATCGCTGTCCAGATTCAAACAAGTTCGAGCACACTGCAGTCCAAGCTCTCCTGTGCCCACAGTGGAGCAGTTGTAGAATACTTTTGGAGAAGGGCATGCTGTAACAGAAGTAGAAATTGATTTAATATACACTGTATCAACCAAATGCTTGTGCTGTGGTAAAGAAACAAACAAAAAACTTAAAAAATTACTTGATGAGCGGGCTCTCCAAGAATGGCAATGAAGCATTCCATTGGTGCACACACTAGAAAAAGACACCAAAGCTATAAGAGGCAACACAAAGGTACTTAAAGACTAAAAATGTTGTTTCTGTAAATATCATATACTACAGGCATTACAATCTAAAACATTAGTTTAGGATAATTGATTTGATGTCCAATGACACCAAATTACAAACAACTGACTCACCAGTGCTCGTCTTTGATGCTGATGGACTTTCCTGGCTTGATGTAGACTTCGTTATGGTAGCAGGGACATTTTGCCATGGGGACGCACATGCCATTTTCATTTAGATAGAGACCCTCAGAGCAGGAGCAGCCATCCACAGGCAAGAAGTCAGAAGTGCAGCTTTGCTGCTTTGAGCCAAGCGATCTGCAAGTCAACTGGCATCTCTGATGCTTGTAAGAGAAGGTCTGAGATTCTGGGCAGCTCCTTGTGTATTTATCTGTTTTGTGCACAATGTGAGGATGGTTACTTCATAGTTTTATGACTAAGTAATGAAAAAGAAGATGTTCATCAAACTCCAGAAATCCTTTTACCACAACATAATGACAGAAATCCTTACCGCACACGTTCTCTCTCCAGTCTGTCAAGAACACTCCCTTTGATGCACAAGCTCGTGCATAGGAGGAGAAGACGGCACACAGGCAGGCCTCACTCTTCTCACAGTTACAGCTAGCATAAGTACATCGCTGCAGAAGACAGCAAACACTTTTAGAGAATTACAATCCCATGAAAATTTTATTCAATGAAAGACAAACAGAAAGGTTTTGCTGTACCTTATAGTACATCTCAGGATCCACCGCTGAATGGCACTGCGCAAAGGTACTGTTTGGACTTAGCAGCAAGGCGCACCAGTGTTTGGCGTAATTCTCTAAGAGTGGATGAACAATTTACATTTTACGTTTAATGTCTACAATTATGTTGAACTGTCTAATTGCCTTAAAGATAACATACTTGCAGACTATAAATAAGTATTTAAAGCTGAGAATCAATCTAAGAAATACACACACACAAAAAAACAGTAGACAAACCAGACAACTGTAGAATAATGAGCCACTGCTTTTTACCATTTTCCACACTGAGGGCACAGGGGTCATCAAGTCTTTCCTCGCCATCTTGGCACATGAAGTTAGCTTTCCAGGAGTTACTAAAAGTTGCTGCTGTTCCCTCCACGATCCCCTGAGGTGTCTTCATGTCATCAGACAGGACCATGTTGTAGTTTCCACATAAACCTGAAGAAACCAAATATTTTAGAATTAATTTAGAATTTTATCAGCACTTATACATAGATAACCAACAATTGGTGGAAACCACAAAGTTGGCATCATTACTGTAATGCAACTTACAAAATAGATTAGGAATATGGTTAATTTATTTGAATTAAGATAAAATGAGAGAAGATACAAATGATGTATATTTGACACCAAATCCACCCCCTATTTCATTTACTCATGTATTTATCTACTTTATGTATACTGTTTGTTTTTTGTTTGTTTGTTTATTTGGACGGATTCAGGGGTGTGGGAAAGATGATGGGTAACAGCCATGGATCTTGAAATTTTCTGTGTAATCACTGTCATGAAAAACAACTATTAAATAAATATTATCATACATATTTGTGTCCACCTGTTTAGTACTACTTGGCCAATGGGTGTTTCATTGTTAAATATATAAGATAGTATTGTCACAAACAACTGATTGAAGTTTTGGGCATTTTTTCACAATATGTACTGCCTACAGCAACAAATACTTTATTGTAAATATACTGTATTTTGACAGTACGATACGTTTTGATTTCATGTTAAGACAAATGTAAAACTTACCACGTGTCTTTGCTCTGTAGCTCTGTTCCAGGCTGACATAGACTTGCATGACAGGCACATGCTGGATCTGAATTTGCAACCCAAAACTGGTCTGGAGCAAGATGTGAAAGGATGAAGCGTGGAATATGTTGACATCACCTTTGAATAAAGAGAAATACAAAAACAGTCAGATCATTTGCTAATGTCATAGCATAAATGACAGAAGACAATAATATTGTCGGACCCACCTGAGTGGTATGGCAAACTGATGGTCTGCATATTCTGCTTTACTGTGCCATCGGAAGTGAACATTAATACCTGAATAAAAACAGAATCGATCATTAAGAGTGTTGCAGATATCATTATGAATTTATAAATGACTAGTCTTCTTAACTGACAGGCTTTAACTCACATTGTTTCTGTCATTGTTCAGCAGGATTTTAAGGCTCTTAAGACAAGTGTCTGACTTCTGATTTGCACATGGCACCAACTGAACCAGGATGGTAAACTTCGGACTTACATCATTCTGAAATATACATAGTGTGAGCAGAAGTGAATGAATAACAAATTATGTTTTTCATCAGCAGGTTATATATTTTTAACATTTAATAGAAGAAAGCAATGACTCATTCACCTTGCTTTCCACCTTGGCTAGGGTGTAGTAACAGTCTCCATGGAAGGTGTAAGTTTTCCCATCAAAGGTAGTTACATATGAACCCTCTTCAACTGAACATGTAGCAGGCATTTGAAGGCTCTCACAAGCCCATCTACCCTCAAAACATGTACTGAAACAACCAAAATAAGTTATCAAAAATAAAACACAATTAAGGAGACCAGACGAAATATTATGTAGACGTTATGAAATATGTGACATACCATTTCTCTCTGTCCTGTTGGTAAACCTCACCGGAGTTATAGATTTTGTCGTGCTTGCACTGACATTCAGATTGAGCAATACACCCTCTCATGGAAATATCATCAAACACAGTTCCTTTAGTAGACACGTGACATGAACATGAATATTCACAGACTAGGAAGATGAATTCTAAAGGAAACTTTAAGGGTAATAAAAAGTGAAAAGTGTGCACATGTAAACAGCACTAACCAAGAGGACAGAAGCAGCCATCCATTTTGTGGTCCTCACACAGGGAACTTGTATCTAGATGTGTGCATGTATCCATGCAAGGGGAACCGCTCTCTTCATAAACCATATTGAATGGGCATTGTTTAGCTGTGAAGATACGGTACAATTGAAAATATATGGAAGTAGATATGAATTTATGTGATATATTCAATAGCATATCAAGGGTGGATGTAACTCCTTTGATTAAGTGTAACAAAAGTAGATTTTTTATGTGCTTATTGTACTTGCACTTATGTAGTTTGAACTGTTTTAAATCATATCTATTACACAGAAATTGTTCAGCTCAATGAGTGCCAGTAACTAGAATATAACATTCTGACCTTTGACACTGTGAAGTCAGACAGAAAAGTAGACATATCTGGCCTGTCTTTATGTAGTTTTTAAATGTATTTTTTCCAAATAGAATATAATTAATCCTCTCATCCTAAAGCTGCATGAGACAATTTAATTTAATCTTTTCACTGAGCTGATTGCTCAGTGCCGTATAAAATATAAAGATGAAAACAAAACAGAAAAGAGGGCACAAAACGTTACCACAGAACTGAGGTGTCCTCCAGTTGGGAGGCTGCCCTCCTGCATGTGAACACTGTCGAGACAACTCAGACAGTGTGCTGCAGACGCAGAAGTCATTTGTACTGTTGGTGCAGCCACACATGTCCTGCACACAGGCCTGGATGTAAGGTTCAGGGTTAATTAGTTTGGTGCAGGAGCTCCAGGACTCTGAACGCAGCATCTGGTCACAGGTCGTTTGCTAAACGGGAAAAGGGAGACAGGCAACAGAGACAAAGTTACTCTGTTGCAAATGCTACTAAATATCACTGTTGATAAAACTAGTTGGATAATAAACTCACAAACTCCTTGCATGAATCCGGCACAGTAACAGCCTCCGGTGATTCCTCTTCCTCTTCGTAGGGGTCCTCACAATCGTCGTTTGGATGATGGACTTTCTGTTTGTTGCCAAACTCAATGGGGCTGATTTTGCGACCTGCGTATTGCAATCATAGTGTGAAATGTCAAAGATACAGTGGATGATTGTTGAAATTCATTATTACACAAAGTGAATAACCATGTATACCATTATGAATTAATTCATTGTAGACAGAAACACCGTTGAAGTCTCCACAAAGCCCACAAGTACGATTAGCATAGTCAGGATCCAGTTCCACCTACGACACAGCAAGGGGTTATAACAGGTTTTCCACAATTGTATTGTAATATTAAAAAATTGAAAAGCAGTGTAGAAGATGAAAACCTGTTTACCATGACTGCATCATCACCATTCCACACGACAATGATGCCGACTTTAGATTGGAGCTTGATGTAAACAGCATTTTCTTCTACTTGTACTCCTGCATTGTAGTATGGCATTTTGATACTGGGAACAAGAGAATATATTTTTTACTATAATGCAGAAAAATCATAGAAAAGTAGAGTACAGTGGCTTTCACAGGCTAAATTGCTTTTTTACTCACGGCAAGCCATTCACAGTGACCAGGCTCTTGGTGAGGTGGAATGAAAGGTCACTGATGGTGACCGACACATAACTAACTGTAGGGTTTCCATCATTCTCTTTCCTCTTCATGTGCACTGAGAATTCCTGGTAGGATTCATGGCAGTCTGAGGCCAGGTTGTATTCACACATACCAGGGAACTGGTACACATCACCATCAAACGTCTTGAAGTGCTCTCTGCCCCATGTGCTGCAGATGCTGCTGACATGGTTGCGAACTGGGCAATATTTTAAAGTGTAGAAAACAATGTTGAGTTACCAAATGCTCTACATAGCTGACATTGGAGACAGTGCTAAACATCATTTGTGTGTATAAATCAAGCAGAATAATCCATTCACACAGTCATGAAAAGTGTTCTACAGTATCCAAAACCATCAGAGTCTTACCCAGTCTGGCTTGGACATCAGTGACACTGGCAACAGACAAAGCAAGGAAACACAACCACACACATCTCCACCTCATCGTTGCAGCTGTGGGCTTGCTGTCCCTAAAGCAGGTAATAGTCAGACTGTACTTGCCAGCCCTTTATATTGAGACTGCACATTGTTTTGCTCCCACCTTCTTTCTGAGTGGGAACTGAAGTTTTATTGCCAAGACATGGCAAACATGTGTTGAATGAATGTCTGATGTCTTTCACAAGTCCAATATAATCATTCCTACATCCTCCTTATCTCTTGACTGAACTAATATGTTTGCACTTCAATTCAGAATTTGTATTCCAAGAGGAATGAGCAGCAATAAAGTAGTTTTGTTGACAGTGTGCTCCTCTGTTCTAAACTTATTCTGTAATAATTAATTGTGTCTGGATGAAATAATAAATCAGTGTCAAAGAGTGAGCAGGTTTTGAGGATGCCATGCTGTGACAGATTTCTGTAAAATTAAACTTTTTAATTTATATATAGATATTTGAATTATTTTATGATATGATTAAACAGGAAATTATAAAAATATTTTTATTACTGGATTATTGTCCAATCCCATCACGCCCAATGTCAGCTGCGATATGCTTGAGTCCACAACCCTGCACAGGATGAGTACGTATGTATGAACAGCCCCAGTGTCAACAAGGCAAAATGACATAATTTTATTTTCAGTAAACACTACAGCGTATATTTTAATAATAGTGATTATGACAATTCATAACAATGTAAAATATTAACAAAATTAAATTAAATCATAATAATATGACATTTTAATGAGCATAAATAAATGCATCTAGGCACTGGGAGCACCATGTCACAGTTGCAAAAAAAGTAGAGATCTTATGAGTGAGTATGACCTAAATGGAGTTGTTGACCTACAATGACCTCAAACCTTGACTGTGTGTGCTAAAACAACAGCTTAAATAGAGCCTGCGTCACCCTACCTGCCATCTGCTTTACATTTGATACGCAGGTGGATAATTACCAAGTAACAAGTAATATGGCAGTAATCAGTGTTTCCACTAAGGATCTTGTTCTTTTCAGGGCAATTACTTTTCTTTTCTTTAACAGTTTCACAAATGATATATATTGTGAGCCGATAAAAATCTGTAATGATTTTGCTAATGCCATCCCTTTAATATTTAATTCTGTATTAGTCCATTGCAGACAATGTCAGTGTCTCAGGAAACACTGAAGCTGGTGTTTCCTGAGTGACATTGTGTGACATGTCAGATTTTGTAATGCCACAGAGTCTATAAGAAAAAAGGCTGATGTGCTAAACAAATATTAACAGGTGAGGCATTATGGCTCTACTGACAGAGTTATTCACTACTTGCACTTTTTTGCTATTTTTGTTTTCTGCTATTACAACACATTTTTATCCAATTCAAATAGGGTAGCCATGTTTTGTTTTGCCACATTTCTCCAAAATAAATGCATGATAAAGCTGCTCTAAAACACATTAAAGGTAACCTGTGAAGTGTTTAACTGCTAATAGTGCTATGGAGCAATGCTTTTCATGAGCGGGACCTGTTTTGTTTGTATTTCATGCACACGAGCATGCTGACTGTTACACACTGAATTTGCAAAGAAACATAGCAATGCAGGAAAGAAGAATGCTAAATAGCAAACACAGATGTTAACAAGGCAGATTTCAAAATATCAAAAACATTTGCTTTAAAAATGTTTCATGAGAAAGGAAATGCATTCAATATGTTTGTTAGGCTTCAAGAATACACATGATGCAGTCAGTGAGAACTGAATATATACTATGTAACTTACAGTATGCTTGTTTACAAGGCATTCTAATAATCTTAACCTTTGCTTGGCAAATTCATAAATTACGTCAAATCATCATAAATCAATCATTTGTGCTGTTTTACATTTTTTGTGATCAGTAGTTTTTGTTTTTGTTTTCAGACAGGGCAAAACAACACATCAGATACATCATATGGCAATGTAAGAGCTGAGAGACAAGACACACGGAGCAGAAACAAGGTTACGTAGTTATATGTCTACGCAGTAGATAACACTGAGACTGAGACTGACAAAAAGAAATTTCTAATTAATAGAAAATAAATAACTAAGTTGAAAATATTTCAGGGCTTCCCATGCTACACCCATTTAAGGGGCAGTGGGGCGCTGGTTTCTTTGAAGAGGGTAATTTGGGTTCTTAAAGTTTCTCTGAAGCCAATATCCAGTAGAAGGCTTGAATTCATTCTCCATTGAGGGGTCCTATTAGACTTGTTAAAGGGGAGAATGTTGACCATCGCATGGGCACAATCTGAGATGTGAATACTTCCTATACTGCAGGATATTGTGGAGGATACAATGGAGTCAGAAATAAAGAAGTAGTCAGTCCTGGAGAGAGAGCCATAAGGCGAGGAGCAGTCTCTGGATGTTGGATTATGGAGACGCCAGATATCTACCAGGCCCAGACAAACATATCCTTCAGCATATTCACTGATCTACGGGGCCGAGGTATTGAGGGGTGACGGTACAGAACTCGGTCCCACACCTGATTAAAATCTCCGCCCATGATTACTGGGTAATTACCCATCTCACTCAGTTTACACTCCAGCAGTCCAATAAAGGATGGGTCCTCTATGTTAGGAGCTTGGGCATTGGCTAAAACAACAGTGAGGCCCTGTAGCTCAACAAATACTACTGAAATCCTTGCTGAGTTGTCTCTGGTTTCTTTAATACATTTATACTGCAGATGTTTATTAACCAAAATAGCAACTTCCCTACTACGGCTAGATCCACATGCTACAGACACATATCCCACCCACCCATTATGTAGTTTTCTTGTCTATTGGTCTAATAACTGTGTTTCCTGAAGGAACCCCACATCACAGTGTTTTTACTTAAGATATGCCAAAACTTTCGTTCTCTTAATATGCAAATGTAAACCTTTGACAATTAGGCTCAAATAGCACAATCCCTTATTATTATGCAATTGCACATTGTGCATGTGCACCAATATGTTTTTTTTTATATCATCATCTGCCATAATCTGAGAGAAACATTACATACAAGAAAAACACACAGTAGTAACAAAAAAACAACAACAGTGCGAAACAAAATATTTTAGTTTCAAATGGTACTCAATAGAGATGAACTGTATTTAGGTTTGACAAATATATGACATTTATGTTTTATGAACATCAGTTCACAAGATATTAAGATAATGAGACTGAGCTTGTTTGTTTTGTGTGTTTGTTTAATATGTAGTTTTATTTATTTTTTTAGCATTTTCTGTCTTTATTTGATAGTAGCACAGTATACAGTAGAGATGACAGGAAATGAGGGTAGAGAGAGATGGGGAACGACATGCAACAAATTTCCTTGGCCAGACATGTTGCTGCTCATGGTCGACGCCTCAACCCTTTGGTCACCAGGGTGCCAACGGTTTTTGTTTTGTTTTGTTTGCCTGTCGTGGTTGTCATTGTTGGGATTGTGTGTTTATGTTTTGTTGATATGTGAAGTGTCAATGTGGGTCAAAACATAATCAAAAAAATAATGCCATAATGATAAAATCAGGACACTCTCAACCAATAATGAAAACTATATTTCTAAAAAATAAAGGCCTAATATTATACTACTTAAAGTTAATATTTGTTTTAATGTGGTAAGAGAGCACACTGCGTTATCTAAATTGCATCTGGTTCATGAATAGCACAGGATGTGCAACTGTACTCACTGTACTACATCCTTGATTACGGTCATCCTCTACCTGCAGTGTCACATTAATGCACACAAGACTTGGCATCATATCAAGCTGAAAACTTTCCAACTCTCAGACAAAGTCATGACAATAGGTTTGTCTTGTGGCTATAGTAACCATGTGTTAAAACCCCATTTAACGGTTGAGAACTATTCTTACTACTAAGAAAAGTTAAAAGTCACAATATCACTATTAAATTCACTAAACAGTTAATTAAACACCATAGTAATACCCAAATGTTATTGGTCAACAGATGCTTCAACAGAGTACTCACTTGTGCAAAGCAGTTTTATAACATAGGAGGTTATTGATTACTCCAGCTGGTCAGTTGATCTTCTACATTCCATCACACCTTATAAAAGCTGTTTACTCATTTGTTTAATCTGTGGTTATATCTTGGAAACAAACAGTTATTTTGCATGTTCTCAAATATCTGTTCAGTGGAAGCTCCTCCAAGTGCAAATAGAGCTTTTTGAACACTCCCACGGGGTGACAGCTGCATCATGAGGAAGGTGTATTGTTATTTCTGCTTGACAGTGTTGATTCAGGGAGGACAGTACATTCGCCAAATTACCTAAAGACAGTTTTGATTAGAGGTGGGACTATTTAAGATTTTATAATCCATTTTGACATCATACTATTTAACATCCTTGCTGACAGATTTATCGTAATTTCCCATAAAACAGACTGAAGTGACACTTTAAACAAGGCAGTGTGTGAGCATACAACACAACATAGAAGAAATGTAAACAAAAAGTAGACATTCAATACATGTCTGCTTTCATTTAAAAAAATGGAATATAATTTATTTTAAATTTAAGCAGGGTTTATAATGTTTTTATTTTATATGTACCACAATATACTCAAGAGTTTAATTTAAAGTGACTGGAAAATTGTCCACAGGTTCTATTACAGCAAATAATAATCATTAGTTTGGATTAGGTTTAGGTAGTCTGATGTGATTATTTGACCACAGGACCAGATCAGTATGCTGGCTCCAATTATTTGGAGGAAAAGGTTTGATCAGAAAAGAGGAGAAAAGGGGAAGAAGATTCTCCATTAAATTAAATTAAAATGTAGGTTTTATGTATCCTCTAACCAACAAGGTTTAATTTTTTTGTTTGCACTTCATTCAAATTTTCTGTAATTCATTCACTCAATCACATTTGGGCTGCAGGTTTCTTTCTATTATTATTATAAGAACAATAAGTAAAAAAGTAGATACAACAGAAACATGTTTTATGTTTTCAGCCAGGCAGAGCAAGTATTTCTGTTTGTAGGGAAGTATGCAAAGACAACACTACATGTGCTGTTACAACACACAGAAACCAGAGAATACTTAGATGTGCTCCGTGGGAAGGTTTGGTTGAAAAACCACTGCCTTATTAGTTATGCAATCATTCATTAGCAGCTGATGCTAATGCTAAAATAATTATTAGGGCTGCAACTAACAATTATTTTTATTATCAATGTATTTATTTTTTTCTCATTTAATCACTTGGTCTATACTAAATGTCACATAATTGTGACGTCTTCAAATGTCAGGTTTTGTCCGATCAACAGTCCCAAACCTAAAGAGATTCAGTTTACTATCACAGAAGACTAAGAAATCCAGCAATTGTTCACTTTTGAGAAGCTGTTACCAGTTAATTTATGACATTTTTGCTTCATAAAATGCCTTGACAACAAATTCATTTTCAAAAATGTTGCACATTATTTTTCTGTGGATTGACTAATCAATTATTTGACTAATCATTTCAGTAGTAGCAATTATTACATGACCATCAAACTGCTTGCAAGAAATGTTCATTAATATAATTTTAGGGAACTAGTTTCATTTATTTTGAATTTTAGTATCAAGTGTAAATCAGATTAAACCTATGCAAAACTCTGGGTAAGGATCAGTCTAAATGAAGGTAAAGATTTTTATAATGTTGAAGACTGTTAGGAAAAAAATAGCCAAACAATTCTGTACTATAGGCTGGTAGCTAACATGGATGCATTATACGTTCTATTATACATCCATGCTAACTAATTACATAATTTAGCTACCATTATTAGCTAACTAGATAGCTAGCTAGGTTAACTAACTGCCATAGGTGGCTTGCTAACGCGCTACCTAACATTACTTTAGAAAGCAAATCATATTTGTAGCCCTTGTGTCCAATCCTGTTTCATAAACATATAACACACATCACAAACAGGGTCCGGTACTGTCCACAAAATTAATTTAGGTTTGTTGTGCCCCTGAATTTCTTTAACAGAAGAATACTGAAAATAGGAACTCACCAGAGGAAGGCTGAACATTAATGGGTCCATCAGTGAGATTATGTCCCATGTCATTATGTCTGCCACCACCCCAATACAATGAATGTGAATTGGCTTGTTGGGACTGCTCAAAATATTGAAAAAGTGCTATCTTAAAAAACCCAGCAGCATTAATCTTACCTAGGAACTAGTTTTATTTTCTTTGATAAGTAGTGGTAAATTTAGTTCCAATAAAAACTGCGAGGTCTGGGTCTGGAGTGGATATTATCACAACAATGAACTTCCATTCACCTCACCTGTAGAGACAGCAGTTGACATCTCAGAGACAGATATCTCCAAACCTGATCACGAAACTTAGCTAGTGTAGATGAGAAAATGTGTGTGTGTGTGAGTGATATCGGCTGTAGAATCAGAATCAGAAATACTTTATTGATCCCCGAGGGGAAACTCTTTAAGAGATGTCTAGATTTTTTTTTTTTAATGTAATGGGACTATATGGCACTCGGCTTGTGGTGCTCAGAACACCAAAAAAATGTATTTGTAAAACCCACTCAAGATAATCCACAGACCTTGTTGTGAGCAGTTTCGTGTTCCTACGGCCGATATCTCCAAAACTCGGCAACTCACACCAAAACAATGTAGATGGATAAATAGCACTACAGGTAAGAGGAAAAATATGTATTTTTGATTTTGGGGTGATCTGTCCCTTTAAATGCAAACCAGCCGCACTCAATTGGAATAAAAAGCCCAGTTTTGTTAATTTACACCTGACATTGACTTTTTCCTAGATAAGAAGCTAAAACTTCATCATCACTTTAGTGAAGTTTTTCCTGAACTGAATGTCCGATGTGTAGGTCACCCAGATAGCACTCGTGGTCGTGGATTAGGGCTAGTAAAAAAGGTAAATGTACCATCCTCTTTACATGTACACCTTATTTGCCTAAATAGCCTGCCATTGCCCCTGCGCACTGCAGGTGGCGGCATTCATTTGAGCTGGAGGTGGTAGACCACAAGAAGAAGACTGCGCAGTGTGTACACCGTTCGCGCATGCGCATCCAGTTGCTTGTACTAAATGGAGGGTCTTTGAAATGTCGTCTGGAAAATCTACTGTGACAATTTAAAAACATGCGATGATATTGCATTCAATATTTACCAGCTAGTTACGTTTGTAGAGAGCGGCCATTATGGGTGAGTTGACATGTAAGAAGTACTGTTTATGAGTATGACAGCTAAGCTAGATAGCAACCTGCCGTTAAGAGCGAAATATGCATCTGCTAACGTTAGTTAACGTTAAATTGTTAAACGTTAAATCGAGTAAAATATGCAAAGTTTGCATTCATAGCTAGCGTTAAACCGTTAACTTCCTTTTCTAGATAACAACTCTCGTATCATAAAGCTTGTCATTGTGCGATATAGCCTACTCCCGAGTTGCCATTTTATAGGTACACCTACACCCACCACAAACTACAGCCTCCAAAATAACAATGCAGTTGAATCAACACAGCTGCAACAAAACCACAATATTATAACCTTCATGAAGGTACTGATGGGGGACAAATGAAAGGAAATCCCCCAGTAATAACCCCAGTAATAAACGAGTAGAGAAACATATAAAATGCAGACGCTTCCAGGTCCCATCCTTTAGTGATGTCTGCGAGTGTCTCTGATGCTATATGTCCTTTTGTTATGTCGGGCTATGTTTGTTTTTCTTTATATCTGTTGTACTCAGGTCTCTCTTGCAAAAGAGAGCTTGATCTCAATGAGATGGCCTGATTAAATAAAGGTAGGTTGTATAGATAAATGAGGGACTATCTTGTGGAGGAATGGTGTTCATCCCTCCAGTAGACTTCCACAGAATTAGCGGGGAGCACTGAAGCTGTTCTGGAGGCTCGTGGTGGCCTGACTCCATACTAAGACACTTCATGTTGGTTTTAATCTTTAATCTTCTTTTAATTTGTCACCCATCTGTAAGATTTATTGCAGGGCTGTTCTATCAGGCTGCATTAGTTTTAGCTAGGTGTACATAATAAACTGGCAACTGAGTATAAACCATGACAGTACATATTTTGGGAATAATCTAAACTGTTAAAGACAAAAAGGACAAGATAGGATGTCTGTTTTTGCTAGTCCAGTGAATTAAAAACCTGTCAAATCAAGGTATGTCTATGACATTGATGCCTGTACATCCAATACTTGGATGAAGCAGTCCTGCTCATTGATTGTTTAATACTACCTGAGATATTAGCAACCCTAGTAGAAACAATATAACAAAATGTCTATTTGCTGACAAATCTCTATTACCTCCCCCCATCCTTTACGCCATTACACCCCCCTCCCCCAGACTATAGTGTTGATGGTGCTGGGGAAGTGGAAAGTGAGAGATCCTCATCTCCAACTAGAATACAGTCTCCCGTTATGGACCGTAACCCATCACCACCCCCAGACACAGCCGATGGAGAGGAGGGCGAAGATTTGGACGCCATTGGAGACACTGTTTACAGCAAGCACTGGCTTTTCAGCACCTTGACTCATCTCATCCATGTAGGCCGGCTGTCTATTGCTAATGTCTAATCTGAGGCACTTGAAAATGAAAGTGAGATATCAGTTCATGGGTTCAGTGGAAAATGGCAACAAAGTATAATCTGAAATTTTAGTTGCATTTATTTTCTTCACCTATTTAACAATGTCTTTTTCCAATCATCCAGTTTGGAGACTACAAATCAAGTCAGTTGGGAAGAAAAATCTTCCAGTTGATATTCAATTAATAACACAGTGTGCTACTGCTCTCTGCTACACACTTTCCAATATAGCTAACATTTCTTAATGTTCGTAACATGGTCATGTCTTGCAGATGGTGACCGAGCATTCGGAGGTGGACTCTGAAGGTCAGATGCAGCTCCCTGATGATGATGAGGAAGATCTATGTAGAGTCTGGGATATGGCCATGGATAAGGTAGAGTTCTTTTTTTGTGTCCCTTAGACTTCACTTTCTTTGACTAGTCAGGATTTTATTTGCCACACTATTCTGCTGTGTTTTCCCTGTTGAGAAATTGTGTTGTGTTATAGAAATATATCACTCTGTTACTCGACCTTTCATGAACAATGTTAATGGTATTCATAAAGGTAACTACAACCCAATAAAAAAAACAAATCGATCAAAATTTGTTATTTTAAATCAATCAATCAATCAATCAAGCTTTATTTTTATAGCACCTTCCAACAACCGAAGCTGAACCAAAGTGCTGTACAACATTAAAAACAAGGTAAAAAATAATAATGATAATAACAAATAATAATAAAAGTACAAATAGGTCAGCAGAGCACATTACAACATTAAGATAAAGTGTCACAGGGCCACTAAGTGTTAAAAGCTATTCTAAATAAGTGGGTTTTAAGTTTGGCTTTGAACAATTTTGGATTGGAGCTGTGTAGTAAATTGGATGATATGTAAAAAAAAAAATAATAAAACTGTTGAATAATAAAAACAAAATGTGCACGCTTTGGATAATTTCCTGTTTTGTGGTTAGTGGTAAACCTTTTACAAAATTTACATCAGGAAAATGGAATTTAAACATGATCTAGGCAACAGAAGTAGTACTACATTCTGTGAATTCAGGATGTTTAACCACAAATTATGAAATATGCTGCTGCCCAGCAAACATTGAGACGTTGAATGACCGTTCAAAAATAGTTCCAAAATGAAAGTTGTGCCCGATGTCTGGGACGTTACCTGGCCATCAGGCTGGGAGTTCTAGCAGCGTAGAAATAAGTTGTTACCATGAACGGACCTATTCAGCTGTTTTGCTAAAGTTTATGTACACAGTGTGCATTCAGCAGCTTTATACATCCTAAAAACTGAAAATAATAAGTCAACGTTGACTTTTTGTTTCACACGGTACACAAACCCCAGTCTCCTGGGTGAAAGTCCTGTGTTTGACCCATTCATCCACCACGACCTCCTCCCGTGGATGCATGACTCGTCTCCTACAAGGACTTTGTTGCTCTTTATACTACGTCACCTGACTTTCTGGCAGAAAGCCCTGAAGGCAAACTTCTCCCATGTGCAATCAAAGACAGCTTGGGTAAAGACTTGTGGCTCTTTCAAACACCGCAGGCTTAAAATGATGATTTACATGTAGATATACATAAATGGCATAAATGTGTTTGTTTGTTTTTTATATTTAAAAAATGGGCTTCGAGTAATACTGTCTTTGTACGTGAAGTGGACGTCACACTGTGGACATCTGATCACAACCATTTCACGACCAAATAAATTGTCAATCACATATCGTATTGAAAAAACAAAATAAAGACATGCATGCTTTCATATCAATAATGTGATCAGTATTTCCTGGTTTGTAAGAGAGGGTCTGACTGGACCAATATTGGACATGGAAACAACGTCACCATCTGGCCGTCCGCCTCATAACCACATTGCAGTTTTTGGCATCCGACTGGGACCATTTTTGGCCAGGGACATGACGTCACCATCTGAACAATGTTGGGTGGTGTCTTTGTGTCTGCCATTCATATACAGGGTTCCCACAGGTCTGAAAATAGACATAAATAGACAGGGGTTATTGAAAGTGCTTGAATTTATGTATGTATGTATGTATATATGAATGTTTATAAATATGTATATATATGTGTGTGTGTGTTTCTATGTGTATATATATATATATATATATATATATGTATATGTATATATGTAATTTATTTTTATTTTTTTTTTTAACTTAAAGTAAGATCACTGTAACACAACAGCAATTGTTGCCTGTGAGCTTCTGTAAAACCTGCTAGTTCTCATTATAGAAATTCTCAGTGTTATAACAGTAATTAACCTTGATCCGTGTCTCAAACTATGCCGTGTTGGGTCCTTGAATTTAAGGGAATTGGGCTTGGAAAGCCCTTGAAAAGTCCTTGAATTTAATGTTTAAGAAGGTGTGGGAACCATGTATATAGCGTTACCAATGAATTAAACCATACACTCTGTTGGCAGTTTATTAGGTACACCTAGCTAAAACTAATGCAGTCTAATACACCAGTCCTGCAATAAATCCTCACTACTACAGCCTCCAAAATGATTATAAAGTTGAATCAACACCTTTAAAACGGTTTCAAATAAAACTGAACAATAAAACCTTCATAAAAGTCGGATTTACTGCAGGACGTCCAATAGTTTTAGCTAGATGTACCTAATAATAAACTGCCAACTGAGTGTATGTTGCAGTTAGAAATGAATCATGCAAAGGTTTAAATATTTACTAATGACTGTTTATTAACAACTGTGTGTAGGACGTGGCTGGTTTTCTGCAGGAATTCAAAGCTACAGATATCCTTCTTGGGGTGATAGCCAAATCTCGTTGTCCACGTCTCACAGTGAGTGAAATCCTTGACAATTTATGCATTCTCTGTCAAAATATAATCCTATGTAATGTATTTAATTTTTTGGTTTTGTATTTGCTTCTCAAGGAAATTTGTGTGGGAATCCTTGGGAACATTGCTTGTTTTCCTGACACTTGTCTGACTCTCAGCCAAAATGAAGACTTAGGGTGGGTAAAAGTCATCATCTGTAATTGTCCTTCAATATATTTCGTACACTGTTGTGATTCATTCTAATAAATGCAACTCCCTCTGTGTCCACAGTGCTGTGCTGTTGCTTCTTCTTGGAGATACAGATCCTCCGACCCTTCTGGAAACAAGCAGGTGGCGTTTACATTTTCTGTAGACATGTGAGACCGAAAGCCTGAGAGAGAAGTATTCATCTTTTCTGATGATGTTTGCAGATTGCTGCTGACCTGTGTCTCTCAGAAAGATGTCTGTTCCCTGTGGCTTCAGCGAATACGACAGCAGACGTCTGTGCGCACCAACCTCTGTTTCATCATGTGCAGTTCTACAAACAGTACAGTGCTTTTACTCATTCCTTCCCCTATAATAAGCTGATGAAGTTTCTGGTGTATGAAATGAAATATCTGTTTGACATACCAAGATGACTTATATTAAGTCCCTGTAAGCTGTTTATCTTAAATGTTCCCTGTGGAGTTTCTGACCTCTAGTAGCACTATGGTCCTCGTTTTGTTTATCTTGTGCATGAGGACGCACATGCACGTGCGCACACGGGTGACACGATACACAGCCCTGCCAATAGTTTCAGACTATTCCACTGATCAACAGGTGGCGGTAACTCGCCAAGACGTGCTGCAATGCGGCAACAAAGACAGGGAAAAAGAAGACTGCTAGCAAGTAAATATAGAAAAATCAGCTTTGAAAATGATTTTTGAGGAGGGAAATGCACTCCATATGAATGTTCCTCAAGGAACAATGCCTTTTTGGTGAGTAACACTGAATGTAAACATACCTTTCGTTTGTTTACAAGAAAACTCCACAGGGCACCTTTTAAGTATTTGTAAACTTCTGTCTGTTTTTAAAATGGTTATTATAAGTCATTACCATTTGTGTTTTACAGCTGACCTGCTTGAGAAGGTTGGAGAGCTGGTCAACAAACTCTTTGACCTTGACGAAGAGCTGATGAAGAGTTGGATTACAGCTCAGCCAAGTGAGGAGGAGGAGGATGGTGAAAGCCGTCTGGATGTGGCCTCATGTCTTCTTGAGGCAGCCAAGCAGCTTCGGTGGGTATCTGAAATTGAAATTCTGGAGAATGTTACTTTCAATAGGATGCCATGTTGCACCGCCATATTTCTACAGTAGCCCAGAACGGACAAACCAAACACTGGCTCTACATAGGGCCGTTAGCGTTTTTCGCAAGTTTCGCCGTAGTTTCTACTACACGCTTGGAACGGGAGGATGATGCGAGTGGTATTCAAATAATTGCAAACTGCAATTTCAACGTTAGATGCCACTAAATTCTACATACTGGACCTTTGACTTAATATTGTCTTATAATTCAAGGCACCAACTGTGCAAGTACTTATTAAATTTGTTAAGCAATAATTAGTGTCATTGTTGTAACAATTACTTTAGTTGTGATTTAAGTGCCTTCAGTCACTCTTTTTTTCATATTTGTATATCTATATTTAGGTGATGCAATACACTGGCATATTTGTTGATATTATTGACGTCTTATAAAATAGATCTATTATTTATTGTCGGTCTGATACAGCGGAGGTCAAAGTAAATACGTGGCACTTGTGATGTTGTTGATGTAGTTGACCCTCAGTATTCAACGGTATTAAATTGTTTTCACAGATCAGAAAGTCCGAATGGCTTAGAGGTTTACCTTTACGCCCTCCAACTCCTCACCACCATAGATGAGGGCATTCAGACTTTTGGTAAGAGCGATCAACAGAGTTTATATTGAGTTTAGCTGTTGGTACATCATTACAGAGGTTAAACATGTTAACCATAGTTGTTGATTCAGTAAAATGTAACACAAGACTGAAGTGACCTCTCAGTAGACAAGACGTTGTTTAATATTTTCTTCTAGCTGCCCCTGATGGACCCGGCAAAGCAGTTTGGGACTTTGTCTGTGACGTTGTGTGTGAGGACCTCTGCCAACCAAATGATCTTCCAGTTGTCCTGCAAGAGCAGAAGAGCATTTTGGTTCAGGCATTTGCTGTGCTGCAGGCTCTTTATAGATGCCAAGATCAGTGGCGGAGCAGAAGTGACACAAGTAAGCTTTGTATCAGCTCCACTGTTCTTCAGTTGCACATTTTACAACAGATTCAGCTGTGGTCACTGGATGCCATCAGCCATGAGATCTGCATTTTTAATGCATATAGTACACTGAACATTGATTTAGCGTTAACTGTATGATTTCTGGTATTAGAAATATATTTTATGGTATATTAGTTAATTCTCTAAGCTGACCCACACGATTAAGACTGGGGCTTTTTTTTAAATGGCTCGAAACTGGCGATTTAAAACCTTATTTGTTTCTGATTCTCTGTTTATTGTAACTCCTTGTGCCCTCTTGAGTACACAAGCTATCAAATAAGTCCCAGTGCACATCGTCTCTGGAATCTTCAGAGGTTCTGAAGCAAATAAACAGCAGCGTTGCATCTATGGTTTGGCCTGTAGTGTTTTTAATATTATAGAAAACATTATACAAAACCATTAATGGAAATCTGTGATTCAGGCTACATTTTCTTAATGCAGAGCTGTTTGTCAAATTGCTTAACTAATTTTTCTGTTGGTCAAGTTTAGGTTGTTTACTGTGCAACTGCATTATGCAGGAAAATATTAATGAAAAAAATAATGACAATATAAGATCAGAGTCTGTAATGATCAGGATATCCCCCATTTTAATTTTAATATGCTCAGTCCTTATTAATAATTTAATGTGTTTCGTGCAAATACTTTTGTCTTTTGCCTCCAGGTCTTCCTCTTATTGGAACCATTTTGCGGGTGCTTCAGTACCATAGTGAGGGCAAAGATGACGGTACCAGCAAAGAAGACACAAGAGATGAACAGCTCCAGACTCTAACAGAGATTACAGCTGAGTTTCTAGCTGACATCTGCATTCAGATTCCCAAGGTAATACCAAAGGAACGCTTTGCTGACTTTCCTATTGGATCAGATTGTTTGCTGAGATTAAATGCAACTGTTTAATGATTATGAAAAAGGTGAACCAGAGCTTTCTTTTCTCTTTGAAAGGCCACTGAAGTGTCTGTTTATTCTGTTTTTGCTCTTTGTAGGACACCGTGGCAGATTTGGTGAAGAAAGGTTACCTTACAGAGAAGACTTGTCTCACTGCTGCGTGCAGTTTAGTTCCCAACTTTAAGACTTCAGTAAGTGCTTTCTCCAAAATGGTTTAAATCAGATATGTATTACATTCAATAAAGGAGTATTACATACTGTAATCACCTACACTTAATAAGCCACACACGATGGACAGAATCATGTTAACTCGCCAAGAATTAACAGTGTCACTGAATTTCATAATGAGGAGCTCCAATGGACACTCTGAAAAGCAATAAAAGCCTTCTGACCGCTTCAAGAGCCTGACTAGAGAGTGTTGAGTATGTGATTGATAAGACAAGTTACACAAACAAAAATGGGATTTACATTCTGCCTTATTGGAAGTATTTCACTTTTACAAGAGAAAAGGCTTCAAGGATGAGGACTCTCTGTTAGTATCTCGGGAAAGTTTCCCAACAGGATTTTCTGAAAGTGTTTCATATCTTCAAAAAGTATTTTTTCAAAAAGGACGGGCCGTCTTATATTCAGGCCTTTATGGTAGAACCACACTTTAATGACAGATTGAAGACTTGTAGTCCGTGAAGATAATCGTCCTGTCTGGTTTTTAGTGTAAAATAAAAGTTCATTGTCAAATCCTAACCGTTCCAACATAACAGTTTAAACGTCCCATCTAATGACAAAATGTACATTGCCATTTAATCTTATTACTGTTGGAATGATTATTTAAAAAAGGTCAATTGAGTTAAAAGTCAATTGACAGCAAATGCTATGACTCCAATTAATTAAAGTCCTTTTATTAGGTATAAATATCAGCTATTTGTTTTTGGTGTTTGCAACAAAATGAGCTATTTAAAATGGCACAAGCTTAGTTTTTCAAAATTTCATAGACTCAATGACAAATGGATTTATTGATTCGAGTTCATTACACCTCGACTTATCTCTAAATTTCTTGTCTACATATTCTCGTATTCTCTAATCCCCTTGTGTGCAAACCGCTGCCCGTGAGGCCGTTGTTTAACAAAAGTGTTTAGGATTAATTTTAGAGCTTGTGTCAGGTTAAGATGTGTGTGGAAAATAAACATTGTGTTTCCACCCCGCCCTTCTTCCTCTTGTGCAGTTTCAGCACCTGCAGTCCATGCTGTCAGAGACTGATCCCCAATTGGCAGATATGGTGAGGAAGCAGTTTCCTGTCTGAGGCGTCCAGCAGATCAGTGTTCAGCACTCATCCAGACTCTCACCACTGCTTTTTATAGTGGCCTCTATTTCCCCTCCAAAGATCCTGGTTCAAGTCATGCTATTGGATTTCCATTGGAAAGACTTAACAAGGATGTCACACCATCACGAGTGGCAGACGGTGTGACAAAGACTGTCATCTTTTTCTTTTCTCCATATTTTGACGGAATTCTGTCAAATTCAGTTGTTTCTGTTTTAAAGTTTTTTTTAATTCTATGAATGCTATTTTTGTATTAAATAATTGACCGTCTTTTATTAAAAAGATCTTTCTTCCAAGAATTTGAGCTTAGAAGCTTTTACTGAATCATCATTATCATCTTGGCTTGATGCAAAGCTTTAGGCAATCAGCAGAAAGGTTTATCACCGACAAAAAGCATTTTTGTCATTTAAGTTTTTGTTGTTTTAAAGAAAGGGTTAGTACAAAGCAGCAAGGAACAGTTTATATCATTTCAGAAAAATAAAATAAAAGTCCACAATACAATGAAAGGAAAACATGTCACAGTCACAGGAAATGTTTGGCTATGCTTGAAACAGGCTAAACTCCATTGATCTTTATATAGGCCCAAAAACGTTCCCAGAAGTCCCATCTTCCAAACTAACTTTTAATCTGCTGAGCAGAAACTCACAGGATGCAATCTCTACCATTGCATCTATCCAGTCTTTCAAATTTTAAGCAACTGAAAATGAACATTTTGATATATTTGGTACTTGAGATCTGTCCCCTAATAAACAAAACAGAAGTCAGAGGGATAGCTGAACCAAATTCAGTTTCATTCTGTGGAATTTTACTGGAATATGATAATATCTATGTAATATGTTGTGTAAACGAACCTTTTGCTTCTGACAAAAAGCATTTTTGAAATCTGGACTCCAAACACATTAGTAATTAGCATATTATGGCACTTCACTCATCAAATTCAGTGTACATGTTCTTAGCATATTGTATGAAGGACGCAGATTGGCATCCAAAGATCATTTCTTTATTTAAAAATGTAAATAAAACACTGGTACAATGACGATTCACACCAGACTGTGGACTTTTGGGGACAGAGCCTTCAGTGTTGCAGCCCCCACCCTTTGGAACTCCCTCCCATCAACACTCCCTCTCTGGCCATCTTTAAAAACCTCCTCAAAACTCACCTACTCACTAAGGCCTATTGGCCTTTAACATTATCCCACCTTTTTTGCGCAAAGCATCCTTGGGTCCCTTGAAAGGTGCTATATAAATCTAATTTATTATTTTTATTTACTGTAGTATTGTACATTTTACAATTAAATAAATATATACTACGTAATTATAACCTTTTTGATAATTACATTGTTTTTGGCTGTATTTTTTCTGTCCTCTTCAATTTGCCACATGTAGGCAAAGTGTCAAACACTCAGAAAACATATCAGCCTTCACTGCAGCTTAGCAAAGCTATATGCATGTTAATGCTTTAAGCACTCATCACAAATATATTATTTGTTCCTGATTTTATTCCTCCACGCCAGTGATAGCAGTGGGCATTATGTTTTTTTATCCAAAAGGTCAAAGGTCGTCTTCACTGTGACATAATGTCCTGGCCATTATTCAAAACCATAACTCAGGAACAGAAGGGGAGATTGTGACCATATTTTAGTTGGTCGGACACTGACTAGGTGACACTTTTGACTCAAAGGTCAAAGGTCGTAAACTCAAAATAGGTTTTTAAACATAATTTAAGAATGAATTGGGTGATCCCAGATTTCACACACATGTTGACTGGGACGACACAACGAGTAAACAATAACTAGCGCAGTACGGGCTTTCCTCCATCTCGTCCATTCTGCCTTTCACTTCCTGCCGCATTCTGAATTTCAAGCGTCATCTGAATCACGTGACTGCAAACAATGTAATGGAGCGCGCCTAGCTAATCGTGATCCTGTGAGTGAGTTTCACCTACAGCTCAGAGAGCGGCTTCGCATCTAAAAATTCCAGGAGAAAACAAAAGCACCACATTTTGTGTAGCTATACTCTATAAGAATCCATCTTTACATAGTAAACAAGTATACGTTTACCTGTATAGCCAATACATCTATGATAATCCTTCATTAATCAGTTCAACAATGTATATTCACTGGAATCATACATATGTATCATCACTATAGTGATAACTTCCATTTAGCCAAAAAATACACTTTATACCTTTTATTCAATTCCTTCCAACTGTTCACTACATATATTATATGAGTCTGGACAGACATATGTCTGTAAACTACAGTTTGACTGGTTGGCTGAGGCATACAAACGGGGTGGTAATTCTAGTTTATATGATGAAATTATACATTTCTATATAAGATGAAACCTCATTGAGTGTGTATTGAGTCACCTTTCCACAAGCATATGAGTAATGGTACTAATGCTGATGACAACATCAAGTGTTTACCAGAGGGTGACAGTCACTCGGTAACGACAATAAAATTAGATGAAAGGCTTGAGCCTGGCAACAATGAACTCATTTGGTTTCCAAATGTACCATTTCGCCCACTCACGGAGAAGAGCAGGACAATCTGCGCATTTCCAGCAAGCTTACGAAGGCTCTGTGAATATAGCAGCTTTTTAATTAAAGCTTGGATTGATATGTAGAACACTCTTTCTAATGGAAATCCCGAGATGGTCAGAGCGTGTGCGAGACAGAGATCACCCTATGGGAAAAACCCCCCGTCTTTTTAATCCTGCTATCTTTTGACACAATCTGAACCTTGACTAGAGTCATGATGCATGTAAGTGGCCGGTGCCTTGATCTGCGAGCCATGCCCTGTTTGTGTTGTAAATAGCTAGAATGATGCCAGATGTAATCATGCCTGGCCTTTCAAGATCGCTTATGGCCAGTGACTTGCACTTTGCTGGGTGCTCTGTCTTCAGGCCTCGCTCCCAGGCGTGTCATGTCACAGAGATCCGGGTGAAGCCCAGATGTTTCCTGCTGCCCTGCCAAACTTCATTGTCAGTCTTCCAGTCTTCACAGCCGCTTGACATGATCTGACTCCATGCGCACAACACAGCAGGCCATTCCTCGTGTGGCTGGTGCTTTCTCCACATCAGTGACACTGAGGCATGTCAGGCCTGTCTGATGCTGATGCTGGATGACAGTTACTTCTTTTTGTTTACTTCTGCCCACACAACTCACTGTTCTTTTAAATGACCTGACATTTTGCTTTACAGTGAACTGTGTTCTATTTTTGTCTCACATTAGTGTGAAAATTCACATCTGATCCTTATATAACCTAATAAGAATATAACACTACTTTTCACTTGGTATACACATGAAGTTGATACATATTTTGATTTTACTAAGCTTCATCCAGGGATTTGGGGGGTAATAAACAGCTCTTCTGTAACAAGAAACATGTTTATCCTGTGATCAAATGGGATCAAAAGACATTTTCTGTGGATACTCCAGTGAAAGGGATTAGGAGACTGAGTTGCCCTCTCATGACGGAAGACTGTCATTCAACATAAACAGAATTTTTTCTTGAGGACGTCACATGTTGTGCTTAGAGGTATTCTTGTGTTATGACCCAAAATGTGGACTGACTTGTCCAGGATGATAAAAAGAACAAATTTAAGGAAAATGTATACTTTTGTCAAGGTTGGATCATCTAAATTAAGCCCTCTTGAGTGTGTGAAATGGCTCTGACACTGGTGTAGTACCTGTTGCTGGGCGAGCAGGAGAGATAATGAAGGGATGAAGAATGTGTGTGCAGTGTCACGTTCCCTCTCCTTTGATTCCAAGGCCCAGCCTATTCACAACCACCTGGTCAAGGCGTGTTAATAAAGACACATAATGCTATTGGGTGCAATCAAAGCCCCCTTCAGCTCATTTCCTGAGTTCCCTGGCTTTCTATCTCTTGTCAACAGAATTACAATGAAACTTTCCCCTTCGTGATCTCTGAATATCAAAGACACTGACGTTTCCTGCTCGCAAAAAGTGATGCGGTGACATTGATGTTTGCCTTTACTGTCTGTTCTGCTTCTTCAACCAGCTTATCTGATAGGATATTGTAATGATAAACTAAACAGCAAGGATACTTTATAGTGTACAACCTTTGCAATGGCAGTGCAATATTTTTCTCACATTGTCACCAACATAATCTCATTTATGCAAAGGTAGAACGGTTGTATATCACCAAGAATCATCTTCTGTAAGGCACTCTACTTGTTGTCTATACACAAATAATGAAAAAGAACAGTTTTTTGTCTAAACTGTGTGATAAAGACTGCTTAACTAAATGTAGCATTAGTTTTGAGTAAGTGTGATAGGAAGTGACTGGATGTGATAATATTTGTAAGTGTGAATGTACATTTATTTATGTCTTATGTATGTGACTGTATCCATGTTTCACGTTGTCTGGACATAAACCTACAAAGTTAATATTATCCTAAATATGAAGGAATTAAATTGCTGCCTTTCGTTAGTAAGATATTGAAGCAAAACTCTGTGGTGACAGGCATGAAACTTAATAAAAACAATTACTGAATAAATAATTACATATTTTTCAAAAATAACTGCTGTGTAAAGTAATTGCCTTCATTTTTTAATTGTGCTTTTTAATTGGTTGTATTGGAGAAATCATGTAGTTTTAGGAGATAAAATGTACTGGATTAATATACATGTTGGATAATATGCAAATGAACTCTTAAATTATCACCTAACCTAATTTATAATCAAAGCACATTCAAAAAGATTTCCAGATTAATTGATACTTTCAGTGACCCTTTTTAATCTCTACCTTTTTTTTTTTTTTTTTGCATTACGTATAACGTTTCTATTTTGAATGTGGCAGGTGTTTATGGGCGCAGCTCTATCCTGTCCTGTCCTTGTGTGCGCTGACGCCTGTCACCAAGTGGCATATGCTGCTGTTTGTTCTGCAATGAGAGAATTGGAGCTAATTAAAGAGACGTAGTCCTGCCACAGGAAGTGTACGTAAGCAGACCATTCACTGTTCTGATTAGTTAGTTGTTTAAACAAGGCTCAGGATCAGGTGAAAGACTGGAATTCTATTGATGAAGTGCTATTAGAAGACCTTGAATTCTCTGGAAATTCAAATAACACCGGGGTTATAATCAGGAGTGGAAAGGGAGACAGAACATGGCACTCAAGTAGAACCACTGAGACTTTGCTGAATTTTTTCTTATGTAGAAATAAAATCTGTTAAAAAACATACTGATTATACTGATGTTTCTTCTGTGTTGTTAGTTTTTTTTTAGCTTCTATTGCAAGAACAACAATCACAAACATATTATACATTCATTTGTGCATTAATGTTACAGTATGTTAACTTTAATGCTTGCATATGTTTTGATGCTGAAAAATAGCTTTTTAATTTTGATTTATTTGTTAAGTTTTCTGTTTTTCTAATCTATATTATACCCGACCTCTTTGGTGTGTTTGTTGCTGTAACACATGTGTTAGGATGTGTAACTGTTACCTTAGTCAAATGCCCACTGAGATGTAGTGCAGTTGTAATACATTCTAATGCTCATGTTGGGCAGTTTCTTAGTACCATGGGTGAGATTAGCGAGAGAGATCTCTTGCAGCTTGATGCTCAGACACTGTGAGTAAATCCCCTCTGATTGAAGTGAACAGAATTGGGACAGACAGGCCACGGTGCAGCTTTCACAGTCTCGGACATGGGAGTGATCAGTAATAAGTGCTTGCGGAATAATTTTTAGAATAATAAACTTTCTATGAACGATTGTCATTTATTCCTTCAAAAATTTTATTTTGTTTGCCTTGATAACCAGGCAGTCCTTCAGCAGCCTTTCCGTGGCTCGTTTCTTCAAAAGCAGTCATGAATGTCACAAAATGAGATGTGTGAATGTATTGAGTACTCTTTATCTGACTGCAGTAGAGCATGAAGAGCTTCATCAGGAGCCACAAGAAATCAATATTGAGTACAACTGTGGTCGAGTTCAGGTAGCTGTAACTAGGGCTGAGCATAATGTTTTCAGTACATGCGCGTGCATTTTGATGAATATACAAAAGCACAGAACTACCTTAAGTACATTTTGCACAATTTGTAGAATGCAATGTGGAAGAATATTTCTGTTATAGTTTAGGTGGACAACTGGTACTGAGAATGACCTAAATTTTCCCTTTGGAAAATGTTTATTAATGGCCAAATTGTTGGGTCATGTTATCTAATCCTTGAAGCTAATTATCCAGAGACCACTATCCACCTAAGGTAGGAGAGAGAACCACAATGAGCCATCTTATTCATGCTGCACTCTCTGACCCTTGTCAAAGTACTTGCTGGCTTAAAGCATCTCAAAGCACCTGTGTCAATTACCTTCTGTATGGCACAGCAGAGACGGCACGAACCACATGATATGAGAGTCAGTACAAACTGTTTAAACATACATTAATATGATAAAAGGATAATATTAGAGTTAGTGTAATCATATTTACTGCAGAAAACGTCAGTTAGCAGGGAAAAAAAGCATGGATTTGGCTTGAAATCTGACTCTGACTGAATGACTCTGGCATTAAATAAAGGAGATCTGATCCAGGAGCTGTCAAGACACACAGGGAGATCAAAGACGTGGCCAGAGCATCTGCTGCATAAAAGTGTTGTCTGTGAAAATGTATTTATAAGTAGATTTTGGATGTGCTTGATCCTGCAGTGTGAGAAGCCCACCTCAGTGTTTGTGAAAGGACCACTTCATTACTGAATCATGAACACCATTGCCATATTTTCAGTAGGCTTTGTCCTCTCCCCTGCTTTTTATCTCCTCTTGATAAATAAGCAAGCCACAATAAAGAAAGATTTAAACCTTTTTCCATGTATTAGTCACATAGGGTGAACATGGTCCATAGTGTTTGTCAATGCTCTTTGTATTGCTTTAGGCAGCAGCAGTCTAGTTAACTGCTTGTGACGTTCACTGATGTATTCTGGTTTGAATGGACAGCTGTAGAACTACAGGGAGAGTTTGTCTGAAAGAAGTCTCATTTCTTTTCCTGTCAGAGGTGTAAACTGCATTTTGGATAGCCAAGTTTACTCTATACAGGCAGAGGACAGTATGAAATAGCTACTTTACATTTTATAGCACTTTGTCACAAACTTTCTTCAAACAAAAAGCAGCTGACGCCAGATCTCCTTAGATTTGTCAGGTCAGTAACCTTATTCATCTGTTTCTATAAAAAGGCTTTTTATTACCTTAATAGTCAATAATTCTACTGTTTTGTACCATTTTAAGTTTCTTTTTTATAAACTAATATTAATAATACCATGATTGTGTTCTTGCCTCTCTTCTGTTTCTGCTTTGTATTGTTTCAATTTTTTTATTTGTTGAGCATTTTGTCCTTAGCTCTGTTATAATATGTGCTATATAAATAAAGTTTTATTATTATTGTTATCAATATTATTATTATTCTTAGGGCTGCTATTAAGAATAATTTTCTTTGTCGATTAATCTATCGATTTTTCTACCATTTTTTTTTTAAATCAACAGATTAATCGTTCAGTCTATAAAATGTCAGAAAAGTAAAAAAATTACATCACCATTTCCCAGAGTGGCGACGTTCAAACAGCTTCATTTGTCTGACCAACAGTCCAGTTACTGTATATAGCAAATAGTAAAGTGGAAAGTCCTCACGTTTGAGAAGCTAAAACCAGACAATGTTTGGAGTTTTTGCTTTAGTTTAAATGATAAATTGACAATCAATATTGTTGCCAATTGATTTGATTTCTATCAGCTAATCAATTAATCACCTAATTGTTTCAGCCCTAATTATTACTATTATGCCAACAGAAAGGAGAGAGCAGCTGACTGCTGAGCGTTTCTGTAACCCACCTGTGTTTTCATAAGATCACTATGTGATAATATGTCATTTGTTTGCTGTGGTTATCACTACTAAATGTGACAAACTAACAAACTACTAACTCTAAGCAGAGCTAAAATGGAGATGTTTCAACTGACCTTTCAACTGTACAAAATATTCATCGTTCATTTGTTGCGTTTCGTAGCTCAGGTAGTGTATATTGTGTTTAGCAGAAATGCTTGCCTTCTGTAGGTGGAGGTGATAAGGAGCTTAAGCTAACAGTTAGGTAAACATGTTCACTCATGCTTTGCTGATCTTGGGGGGGGGTTGTTGCTGCAAACTATATGAGCAATGCATACTGGTACTACACGTAGGCCTTAGTTACTGTTGGAGAGGCTCTTTGTACAGGAGGAGACGGATTCCTCTGTTAATATGAATGGTGCCAGATGTATTTTAATGGGCTACACTGACCACCAGAACAGACTGGATGCCCACATAACAAGTGGTGAGTTGTACTTTTAAATTGCTCTTATCTGATCTGAGAGCAGATCCCGAGAAGAGGAAGTTCCCTTCACTTCCCCCTTTGTTGTGTAAAGCATCTGTCCATGTCACGAGTGACACAGGCCAGGACCACCTGAGACAAACAGCATGTGTATCAGCCACATGTATCACTGCATTCGAGCTGGGTGCTGCTAAAAGTGCTGGCTGACACACAAAGACATCTCGCCTGTCCTATTTGTGAGGTGACTAAAGCTTGAGAGAACAGTGGTGTTATCTGTTTAAAGTAATTAGGTCTCCAGTTCAGTGCTCCCTCATCTTGATTGTGCTTGCAGGGGCCTCTGAAGCCTTTCCAACTGATTGTCTTGATCTTATTAAAAAGGTTCATGGTGTTAAAGACAGGAAAACATGCAGATTTTGTATGCTATGTGCGCAGGAATCCCAAGGTGCTTACAGTGCAGAGGAATGGATTTTGAAAGGGGGGCATGTTTGGATCACTGTGCAAGGTGGGCTACCCTTGAATCCTCTTAAATCCTGACCGCTTCTTCTCAAGGTGTCAACAAACAGGAAGAATTGACTGCTTGTGTCAACATGAGGAGTCCACAGTGAAATTTTAGGCCTGCATCCAAACTAAACAATCATTATGACAGCACATTTTCCATATTTGGTTTTAACTGTTAAATGCTTGCAGATGAGAATAACATAACAAAATATAACAATACGACCTGTTTTTTTTTTTATGACAAATGCTGCACTTTTTTCTCAAACACATTGAAATATCCGATAATAAAAACTGTTTAATCGGGCATTTTATTCTCTCGGTAAAATCAGAATTTGTGATTGATCTCATTGAAGCCGTTTCAGGCCTTTAAGTGAAATAAAAGATACCCTTTTCCCTAATGGCGTGGGCGGTGCTGCTCTTTTTCCATTTGCTGCTGTGGGGGAGATTATTGCCCCCTCCTCTTTCTCTCTGTGGTTAAATAGCAAAGCGCACTGCTTCTCGGGGCAGACAGCCCACTTGACATAGCGGAGGGTACTTAGATTATCCACCTGTAAGAACTACATAAAAAGGCAAATAACCCAGCGGCACTTTAACATGTACTCATACAAAAACGAAGGACCACGCAGAGGAAGATCTTTTGACTCCATGAACATTGGCTTTGAAGAAAAACTGCTGAACAATGAGGTAAGACCTTCTTCGGTAAAAAGAAAAAAGTAATCTTTAATACATATGACTATCTGCCAGCAGCACTGAAGTTTTGACCTGTTTGTATGTGTTTCGTCCTGTAATAAGAACTTCGGCGAGGCTCTGAAACCAAGAAGGTGAAGAGGTTTTCTTGTATGTGATATTTTAAGACTTACTTTTTTGACAGTGGTGGAGGAGACGGGTCCGGGTCCTCTTAATGAACAAGCCTTCACTTTGTCGTCAGCACAGATTAATTAAAGCCGTTTTTTTATAGGCCTAGTGTAATTTACGTCAAAGGGTTAAGAAGGTTAAAGTGGGATGCCTCCGAATTTCATGTCATAAAAGCCTCATTATTGCTCAATCCTTCACTGATTTCCATAGTAAAAGACAGAAGAGATAAAAGATAAACCTGTAGTGACTGTGATGTCTCCATTGGGCACATGGAAAAGGACACTGACAGGAGACAGGGAGAACCGATTTTCTAAAGCTGTGACCAATGTAGAAATTGATATATACAGATTGCATTAATAGCTACATAAATTCAGATATTATTTTGCAATATTTGAGCAATTTATCTGTGCAAGATTCAAGATGCGTCACTTTCCTTTTCAAGGTTGCAAAATGCTCAATAAAGAGGACAAACCACCAAAATAACCCAAATAATCATGTTATTGAACAAGTCAAAGACAAAACGTTCTCTAAACGGTGACTACATTTCTGTAGCTTAAGCAGGCAATCCGATTGTGTCTGTGACCTTCACCTGAAACTTTTATCTTTTTATCTCAGCACAGGGTTCTTTATGCATTTTTAGGCCTTTTCTGACAGTAATGCTACACAAATGTTGGCCGTACATTAAATGTATTTCTAAAAGTGAATAAATGTGGAACAACAACGTCTCTCACAATGAGGGGAAAAAAGAGAAAGAATCGAATTAGTTCAATTAAGCAACTGTGATTGGGCCTAACTGTAAATTAACATTTAGAATAATCATATGAACATGAGGAACAGGTGTGCGTAAAATAATCTCACTTTGCAGACTAACACCTGCACGCTGCAGTGATTAAACGCTGCCTAATGTCTGGTAAGATCTCAACAGGGAGCTAATAATAGGCTTCCCCGGCTAAATGAGATTGCAGTAAGACGATTCTTTGAGACAGAGACAAGTTCATCTTCGTTAAACCGAGACGCAAAGAGTTGACCCCGGGGAGCGTCCTGATCTAGTCTCCATACACTAATGCTTTCAGGGATACTACCGACAAGGGTCCACCGAAAACTGTTCTGCCGTGCTGTCTACACAATGCTCGAAGGGCGAAATATGGTAGGCAGCAACTGACCTGAATGTACTCTACTCCCCTTCCACAAATCTTGATCCTCTTGAAAATTGATCCATTAGACTGTGTAGATATTATATTTCAAAAGCAAATGATAGCCTAATGTCCAGGATTCAACTGTAGTGCCTAAATCAGATGTATGCTACGAGTAAAATTAACGAGAAAACGTTGCAGTCGATCAAAGCAGATTTGTTTTTCTGTGCTGTAGGCGTGTTACGAGTCCTGCTTCTAAAACCTGATGCAGGATTACATGAATTTTCCCCTGGCGTGTGCAGCGCGCACAGCCGCGCGTCAACGTGACAGCGCTGTCCGAGGTGCTGAAATGGACGAGGGGTTTGTTAGCCTCCTGCGATCACTAATCTCAGCCCTGTCTCTACATGTATCTCATGCATCTGCATTAATATTACTTGTTTTCTGTTTTCTTCTGTTGTAGCTACTTGTGCAGCAAAGGCTCATAGTTCTGTGACTCTTACTCTCACTGCTTGTTGCGAGTGTTGCGTGTTTATTAGAGAAGATGTTCATGGGCTTTTTTTTTTGGATGGCTAGATGCTCTTAACTGATTAGAAGTTGTGCATTCACGTCATTACCTGCCCTGAGCTATGGTTCAGTCACGGTGGAAATGCATTGTCTGAGCTTGACTCAAGTCAGGTATTTACCAAATTAGCAAAGATCATTCGTTTTTAACTACCATGTTGAAGGGTTACTGAAACTATGTAGCACAGAACTAGGAGGTGCTGTTTTCACACTACTAATAATGTTGGTGCCACATTTCTAAAGTGAGTTTATTTCTTTGTTTGCAGTTAGTTCTTTCACTTGTAGGGTTTTATACTAACAAGAAAGGTGGAATTTCCATACATTTCTTCAGGTGATTAAAAAAAGTTGATAAAAGTCGAAGATCTCCTCACGTGATCGTCAGAGGATGATGATATATCTGTGCTGTTACACAAATTAAAATCTAACTATATTTCATTGCTGTTTTCAGATAAACAAATCAACCTTCACAAAAATTGAAGAAAACACTGAAAAGAAGAATACTTCAGAGAAAGGGAGAGCCACAATCATCTTTTCCCTCAAGAATGAAGTGGGAGGACTGGTAAAGGCACTCAAACTCTTCCAAGTATGGACAAAGTTATTATACTTGTGGTTACTGTTCCTATCTATTAATGTGCTAATTTGGAATATCATGTCTACTTTATAGAATAACATTTTTATATCATATATCCATTATAGGTCTACCAGTAAGTTATTCATGTATTATACTGATGATAAAGCAAATGTAGGTAACTTAAAAATGATTCTCAATGTTTCTTGCAGGAAAATCATGTCAACCTTGTACACATAGAGTCCAGAAAATCCAAACGACGCAGCTCTGAATTTGAAATTTTTGTGGACTGCGACAGCAACCACGAACAACTGAATGAAATCATCCATCTGCTTCGAAAGCATGTGAACGTGGTGGATATGGAGCCTCCAGATAACTCCTGTCTGCACGAGGAAGGTAAATGAAATCCTGCAGATACTGTATTAGCAATATATTATATTTGACCGTATTGACAGTAAATAACTCATTTGTTCTTCTCTCTCCTCAGATATGTATAATGTACCTTGGTTCCCAAAGAAGATTTCAGACTTAGACAAGTGTGCTAACCGTGTCCTGATGTATGGCTCTGAGTTGGATGCGGATCATCCGGTATGTAGGCCCAAATCAATGGCTGACCTAATGGTCGACTTAAAAAATGCAAACTCCTTAAATTTGAATTATTCTCACATCCTTCTATGTTCCTCTCCATCAGGGTTTCAAGGACAATGTCTACCGGAAAAGGCGAAAGTACTTTGCTGATCTTGCCATGGCCTACAAACAGTGAGTTTTTGTTGATATTTTAATGGTTATTTTGGAAATCTGTGAAGTTTTTAGTTGAATTTTAGAGAATTATTCTCTCTCCTTCCAGTGGGGATCCCATTCCTCGTATTGAGTTCACAGAGGAGGAAGTGAAGACTTGGGGAGTTGTGTACAGGGAGCTCAACAAGTTGTACCCGACCCACGCCTGCCGGGAATACTTGAAGAACCTGCCACTGCTGTCCAAATACTGTGAATTTCGGGAGGACAACATCCCTCAGCTGGAAGATGTGTCACGCTTCCTCAAGGGTAGGTTTTTAATAAAACATGCTTCTTTTGCTTCAAACACAAAATTGGAAATGTCATTTGTATAGATTTTTTCAACTTTCATCTGTGTTTCAAACTTCTTATCTTCGCAGAACGCACTGGATTTACCATCAGGCCTGTTGCAGGTTATCTGTCCCCGCGTGACTTCCTTGCTGGTTTGGCCTTCCGTGTTTTCCACTGTACCCAGTATGTGCGGCACAGCTCCGAACCCTTATACACCCCAGAGCCGTGAGTAATATACAGTACTATATTTAGAAAAGGAATGTCAATGTTCATACAAAGCTACTGGTTCTAATATTCTGTCATCTTTCATTATCAAGGGACACATGCCATGAGCTGCTGGGTCACGTCCCGTTGCTGGCAGAGCCCAGCTTCGCCCAGTTTTCTCAGGAGATTGGACTGGCTTCACTCGGGGCCTCAGATGACTCAGTTCAGAAACTGGCCACAGTGAGTGAGACTGATACAGGCACATTTGATCAAATCAAATTCAACAAAGATATTCTCAAATGTAAAAATCTAGAATAATTGTCATAATTGTTTCCGACTCCTGTCTTACAGTGCTATTTCTTCACGGTGGAGTTTGGCCTATGCAAACAAGAAGGACAGCTGCGAGCATATGGAGCAGGACTGCTGTCATCTATCAGTGAGCTTAAGGTGAAAACATTTTAACAGGAATATCATAAAATATATATCAAAAAGTCCTTTACCTATACACCTGCCTTCTTACCAGCCAAACCCATTAAAATAATTATATTAAGCAAACAGAAAAGTCACTATATAGGTTTGGCTATATTTGAACATTTTAATTCTAAAGAGTCTCTTAAAATATCGATAAATGTACATTAAAGATTCTTGATGCTCTTTCATTTGAAACAGCAAAATACAGATTGATTTGCATTTAATCACTCAAATGGTCCATATGTCTGCTAGTGTTTACATACAATGCTTGCAACATCTGTACTATGTTTCTCTCTTACAGCATGCACTCTCTGGCAATGCAAGGATAATGCCTTTTGACCCCAAAGTTACATCCAAACAAGAATGTATCATCACAACATTTCAGGATGTCTACTTTGTGTCAGACAGCTTTGAGGAGGCCAAAGTCAAGATGAGGTGAGCTTGGTTGCAATAATTTAACATATTCATAATGATAGATCTTGCATGGATAGATGAACATTATCTACAAACTACGCTGTTGTTTTATATATAATTAAATATCTACTACATATTATTCAATGATGACATTATGTTCATTTCAGGGAGTTTGCCAAGACCATTAAGCGTCCCTTCACAGTCCGATACAACCCTTACACCCAGAGTGTGGATGTGCTTAAAGACACTCCCAGCATCAACAGCGTGGTGGAGGAGCTTCGACACGAGCTTGACATCGTCGGTGACGCCCTCAGCCGGCTGAACAAGCAGCTGGGTGTCTGACTGCCCATGTTCCAGCTGAAGTTATCCGTCCATCAACGTTCACCATGTCATCCCCAAGCACTGCTGTAGAGATACTGCTTGTGTATCGCCCTTCGTCAGTACAATGAATGTGCACTGCTTTTGGCAAAACGCCCTGTTGTCCCCACTGCATGGTATATGACTTATACAATTTACAGAGGCGCATTAGGTATGTTTAGCCACTGATGTCAGTAAATTGCACAAACCCAAAGAGCTGCTTAACCTGAGACACTGTTTTGCTTCAGCTGTACTTGTACTACAAACAATCAATGCGCTTTCATGGTACTTTATTACCCTTTTAAAACATCCCCAGCTGTGACAAACACAGATGTGGTTTCCTCATCCTATTGTTAACTCTGCTGTTGTACATTATCATGTGAATTTTTTTGTATTTCATTTTCTTCTTCTTCTTCTTCTTCTTCACATTTAATCTTCAGTAATATGTATAAAATGTACCTTGTTTGTATTTTCGTGTATGTATCATGTTCCTTTTTATGGGCTGTTGAGGGACATTATGAGAGTGAAAACTGGTGTTGTTAAGAATGTTTTCATGACTGATTATGACAGATTTGGCCCATGTACCCTGACCTATTTTATTTCACAGTGATGATTTTGAATACCTCCTCTCGAAGTGAATATATCTGTAGTACTCCTGAAATCAAAACGTTATTTTTCTACTGTAAAGAAATATAGACATTATGAGTAAGCTGTGTATCAAACTATTGAAAATCAAAACAAAAATAAAAATGTTCATTGTGTCTTCACAGTGTGTCAAATGGTTTGTTACCTGTTGACTTAATTACTTTTTGATGTTGTCATGGTGGTGATTCGGTTATGGATACTGAATGCAGAGGAAGATGCTAACGATGATCATGGAGATGCAGAGTGACGACAGCTGGGACCCTGAAAGTGATAATAATAGTTATGATCAGGTTGGAGTTTGTGTAATCTCAATTAAATGTTGTCAGAATAATGATCCTTTTGACCTGAGGGTCACATCACCTCATTGTCTAATAAAAAAATCCATTATGAAATACAACTGACATGAACAAGTGTCTCCCTAAGATGGAAACCTTTTGACATTTTTGGAGTTGGTTTCTTAGACACTGAACTGGTGACTGGTTCTTTGGGCTTGTTGAGTTTTTATTTGGAATATATAACATCCCAAAGAGATCTATTTGAATGGAGAGCAGACACATTAGAAAATCTCCATGTCCAATCAAGGGTCCTCTATTACTTTAGTCTTTCTGTCTAGCTTAAGGCAAAACCTGATCAAGTTACTTAGTTTATAGGTAACTATTACACCTAGCTACACCTAATGCAGTATCAATAACTCCTACCATCATGAAGGTTATAAAGTTCAGAATCTCTTAAGAGAGGTGTTAATTCAGCATTATGGTCATTTTGAAGGCTGATGGTGGTGTTGTTCTTCAACTGGGTTGTGTTATACTGAGAGGTGTTTCTAATATGCTGTCCATCCCATTTACATAACGTTAGCTGAGTAGACTAAATGTTAGAAAACGTTTTAGCCAGGTGACTGTACTAAACTCGCAACTCGCAAGTTTATTTCTGGGTGGGTGATTTCCCCGTATCGTTATCGGTAAAACAATATGAAATGGCTTCACTCAACACGGCGGACACGCAGACACAAAATCATAAATTGCTTTTGGGTCCAGCGACCATTCTGCTCACAAAATGTCATGAAATTATCAAATACCAAAACTCCCAAACGCGGTAGTGTGCTTCGCGACAGTGTCGCAAATCGTGCTGTACTCTTTGGTAGCTAGGTACTCCATGGAAACGAGCTCGCGGCCGGAGTTTTGTTTACACTCTTGGGTAAGTTCGTTATCTTCACCGTTAAAGTGTTTAAGTTGAGTATGTATTGCCGTGTAGTTAAATTATCTCAGATACTCACCACCAGCAGAGGGACACTTCAGTGGGGAACGTTAACATAACACTTTTGCTAACGTTAGCTTAAACAGTCAGCGAACTGTAGCCCCAACGTACAAGTGCAACGAAAACAAACAGCCGTTAAGATTTGGTTGACGGCTATATCAGCATTAGTGGTTCTGTACAGTATTAGTGTTTAACTAATATCGTGTCCGTCAGGGAGCCAACAGCTACGGGCAGCTGGGACAGGGACATGTGGAGGACCAGTCAGATCCCCGGCTCTCTGACACCGCTGCTCTACACAACAAGGCAGTCCGGGCTGTCAGCGGCGGCGGGGTTCACTCCGTGGTTATCACCGGTAATTTAGAGTTTGCCCCTAAACTGCACTCTCCCATTTTAAATACAAGCCTCTATAACGTGTTCAGCAATGTGAACAAAGTCTGAACAAGACAGAGATCATGTGTTGCCCCCTCCTGGCCAAATAAGTTAATTGTTGGTGATGAAGACAGTCAATTTAGGTCATTTTTATTTGCGTGTCATGCCAAACATTTAGCCCATTCCACATGGGATTATAATACACCACAGGACACATATACACATTTCTGGGAAAACATATACAGCCAAACAGAAAAACATCAATCGTAACATACATCTATATGTACAGTACTCTGCTGCACTTTACTGGTTTTTGCACTTATGGTTTGATGCTAAACAGCATATCGTTGCCTCAGTAATTGTACTCTGTGCAATGACAATAAAGTTGAATCTAATCTAATCCAATCTAATACATATCTGTGTAATTATAGATAACATGTTTAACACAAAATTCCAAATAAATTGTGCAGCAAATAGTAGAGGAAAGAAGGAAACTGCCCATACAATTTTTTTTATCCTGATAAAATACTTTTTTACTCATCTACTCATCATCAGCAAGGCTGCAAGTCGCTGTCTAACCTAAATGTTTTGTATATGAATAGCCAACTCAGTCTTTGTGCATTGTCCATGTTTAAAACATCTATTTCTGTTTTTTGTCTTACTAAAAAAATAAATTGCATGGTTCCCAAATGTCTGTGGTGTATTTTGCGTTGGACAGAGAATGGAGAGGTTTTTGTGTGCGGACAGAATCACAGAGGCCAGCTGGGACTTGGCCACAATGCAGACATCTCATCTCTTCAACTCTGCCCCGGCCTAAGTCAAAGGGTCACAAAAGTAGCCTGTGGTTGGGATTTTACTCTTCTTCTCACTGGTGAGCACCATTTCACACCAGGATATGATGCTCTGTTTTACACTTGCACTAGGTTCAGAAGGATATGATAGTTTCAGAGAGACGATTAAGCATTTCCCCCAGGTGTTCTTTTTAGGCAGGGGTAATGGATAAGATTGGATGACATTTTATTTATCTATCAGGGAAAATCTGGATGTCACAGCAGCCAAAAATTAGACAGGATAGAAATTGAAATGCATAAGAGCAAATTAATTATATATAAGAATATGCAACTTATACAGTCAGTTAGTAATTGAGAATGAGTGCAATACAGCTTGATCAGTGGGTAAAATGGCTGTAACTGTTTGATATATACAAGAATGCAACTACATTACTGTAGATGGCCGTAAGTGGACAATAAGAGCAGTCCTCCCAGACCCACAGACTTATGCTGCATTCACGTCATATGGAAGTTACTGTAATTACTAGTTTCAGACTTGTAAACATTCATGTCAACATCCAGTTTGTAATTACAACTGGGAAACTGGGAGCTTTTTCTGAAAGCATTGTTATATCTGTCTTGGCGCTTAATGACACGGAAGTGCCTGAAAAAGCAAAAAAATAGGCACTCTCACGTCAGCCAGTTCTACAATTCAAGGTAATATAACCCACATTTAATGAATATTGGGCTGTATTTTCAATGCATGGTTTTTTTTTAACCCTCATGCAGCCAGCTCTGCAATCATAAAACTGTGTTGAGTTGTCTGATGACATGAACGCTTGCATGTCATAATCATGGGAATCTTTCCCATGTCAGCCTTTCATCATGCTTGACGTGAATGCAGCATTAGACTCACATTACAGGTGATCAGGGTTGTCCTAAACCCAGCAGTAGCCAAAGGGCTCTCATACAGATACGTTTTAGGCCACACCTTCTGTAATTCTGCAATTTTACAGACTTTGCTTGAGGGAATTACACAGAATTCTGACAGCACAGAAATGTTAAAATGGGAATGACAGAGGACGCCTGGAACTACCTTCACCCATCCAAAAGTTGAATATTTCACTGTGTTTTATTTATAGAGATATTTCTCTTCTTTTTATGTCACACTGACAGATTGTGGTCGAGTACTGGCATGTGGCTCCAATGCATTTGGACAACTTGGTGTTAGACAGACAGTCACACACTCTGCAGATCCACTGGTTGTTGAGGTGAGCACATGATTGACAATATAGCCATTGTAATGTTTACCATACCTTTATTTATTGAATCCTGAGTGATCAGAACTGCTACAGACCAACTTCACCTCAGGATCAGTTTGGTCAGTTTCTTTGAAGCAGATGTCATTGTGCTGTTTGTTCTCAGAGTCTGAAGGAGCCAGTGGTGAGTGTTGCAGCAGGACTCAGACATTCACTAGCTGTTACTGGTAAGATTGCACCAAAAACTTCCTCAGTGTGTTTTCATTTAGCAGGCAATCCACAAATCCTGATTTTCTGTTCTGCCTTCAGACTCAGGCTGTGTTTATCAGTGGGGAAGAGGTCTTTTCAGCCACGCTAAGAGGGCACTCAGCCCACGCCCTGTGCCATCACACCTCAGTTCTACGGTGCCCTCTCTGGTACCAGGTATGTGAAACTCTGTACTGAATAGAAATTGTAAAAGAAAACAAAGTTTTTAGGCTTTACGTGATTTACAATGCCTCTGATGATTGATAAATGTGACCAGATGCTTGTGACCATGTTGCAGGTCTGGATCAGAAGACCTCACACATGGTAACTGCAGGTTTAGCGCACTGTGTGTGCCTTACAGGTATGACACCGATATATATGACGATCATTATGCTGCGTTCATGAAATATTTGGTTTATTTAGCATAAATTCAAGAGAAAAAATTCATATTAGCCTGGAAATTGTAAGAAGGACATGTTGAAAGTGTTCCAGAAGGCTCCAGATTTTCTTACTCGCAGAAGATTGTTAACACAGGACACAAAAAAGGCAGCAGAGCCACTTAATTTAGCAGCCCAAGGTAAAAAAATAAAATAAATAAAAAGCTTGATTTTTGCATTGTGATTTTGATATTTGCACCAGAAACAATAGGAAATACCTGCCAAACTGGCCACAGCTGCCCTCCAAAATAAACAAGGCTGAAACCTTCTTTCTAATAAACAGTAAGTAAACAGTAAAGTTTAGATGAAAAGGGGTTCTTCACACATATTGCAGCAGTATGCAGCAGAATCAGGTTATTCTCGGATCGAGGACAGTAATTTTCCAAGGAGCACACTGATTGATTTGCAGTCTTTAATAGTGCAAATAGACCCCAGTCCCCTTTCCCCCACTAAACAGGTCAAGTTTTTATTGATGCTTTAGAAGTGTATAATTTCATTTTTTGGCTTAAAGAGCAGCAGACAAACATAAGAGAGGCTATAATTTAAAAGCAGCTATGTAATGCATTTTGTGCTGCTCTTCCTCAGAGAGCATTTACACTTTCAGGTTGTACTAGTGAGTTGTATTCCACCTCATGTTCATACATCATTTCTGGCCTCCCTTCGGCCCTGTAATTAGTTGACCAGCACCACTCAATTACTGCTTTGCCTTTCTGTTGCTGCCTCTGCTGTATGAAGAGTAATGTTGCTCCTGTCGTGTGAGCAGGAGATGGTGATTTGTTTCTGTGGGGTAGCAACAAGCACGGCCAGCTGACCACCCCAGAGCCCTTCCTGTCCTCTCCCACTCTTATGAAGCGCTCACTGCTGGGTGGAGAGAAAGTTATCCATATTTGGAGTGGCTGGACACACATAGTTGCTCAAACAGGTGAAACTTAATAACACATATTATTTCTGTGATGGTCACCAACAGGATTTAAAGGACAGTTATCATATCTAAATAAGGTCATCATCCATTTCAGAGACTGGGAGAGTGTTCACATGGGGCAGAAGAGATTATGGACAGCTGGGACGACAAGCATCAACCAGTCAGAACCCAGAGCGGCAGTCAGCTGCTCCTTCAGCAGATGGTGGAAACCAGGAGGCTTGCCTCCCTGGAGAGGTTAAAGTCCTCCGTGGAGCGACACAGGTAAGACTTTGCAGTGTTTGACACCTCTACAGACTGAAAAAATGTAGAAGGCATATGACAACTGTTAATACATGTAGTGTGTTTTAGATGAAGTGTTATTAGTATTAAAGATATACTGTATTGATTCTTATTGCTGTGGCCATTGTCCTCGTATTTTAGCAGAACATGTCTGTGTCAGTCCAGCAGGGGGCAGCAGACAACCACAAATAAAACAGGTAGCTGAGGGTCGTTTTGTATGAAGTGAAACACTTTGCCACTGAATGAGAGCCAGGCCCAGTAAGACTAGGTTCTTAATGATTTACATCACTATATCTAGCGTGTAGAGTGCACACACACTCCCTGAGGACCACTTACATTCAGTGAAGGCGGAGGTCTCTTCTCCCAGAAGGGCAATTATGTGTGAGCATCACGGGATTGCACCAGTTAACCTGTAGTCTAAATGGCAGTTGTATAGTAGGATATCATTGCCAATAAAGTGGATGTCAGGGGCGGGCAAGGGCAAGCTCTGGATCATTCTTCCACTGCACACAGATCATTGCAGCAACACTGCCATATGTCAAGGCGTCGTCACCGTGTGTGTGTGTGTGTGTGTGTGTGTGTAAAGCTGAAGGCAAGATGGATCAGCTGAGTGAGCTATGAATTTCTCAGTCCACTCTACCATATTAGTCCTCCTAACATTGTACATATACACCCACAGAGTCAATATTTTTATTGTCACATTTTTCTGAGGCCTATGAACATTACTGGAGTAACAAATGTCAGTGGTTCAGTGGGTTTGTTTCTATTCATGACGTGCCACAGCTGTATGCTTTATCAAAAACATTGCTTTATCCAAGCAGTTCAAACTGTATTAGCAAGGATGTTGATACAATTCAATTACTTTTATTGCTAGAAATAAAGTTTTAACAATCTAAACTGGCATCTAGAGAGCTCTGTCTCATGTTTTTACTCTTATTGAGCTGTGTAGATTTCAGGATCAGAATTTAAAATTGTCCCCTCAATTCCTGTAGCAGTTATGAAGGGGAAAGACTGCGAAAAAAAGGCCATTAAATTGTAAAAGGCTTTGGTCAGCAAAGGTAGGCACACACAGCCCTCCTGAGACAGTTGCATTAACTCCTCTGGGCAGCCCAGCAGTGTGTGCTGTTATGAATAAATGCTTTTCTGTTACAGTTTTCTGCTCTGCTTTCTGATGATGCACTGTGGGGTGAGGGATTTTATATTGGAGCCTCTAATGTGTTTACAGATGAAATCAACACTAATGTTTTTTGCATTTAGTGCACTCATGTTGTATGCAGTTTTGAATAAATGTTGGATGACTTCATCTTGACACATGGAACTTTATTTCAGTTTCAGAGCTTGTTGGTTACAAAGTATCTCAGTATCCATGTTGGCATAACAATTCTTGGATATTACTGCTTTCAACATGCATTTTAAACACTTTTCAAATCTTTTTCCCTACAGATTGCCTGTGGATCTGAACATAACCTTGCCATTGTAGGTGAGTGTATTCTCTCAAAAGTTTCCTTACATTTTTTTTTTTTGGCTTTTCCTCTCTTTTTCTTTTTGTATGTTATTTTCAAAAACTGCCTTATTTGCCAATATCAGAACCTGTAATGTTGCAGCAAAATAGTTGAGCATAAACATCTGACAACATAATACACAACTGCACTGGAAAAGTACATTGAGGAAGAGAGAAATTAAGCAGAAATAGTTTGTAATTGGCTTCAATAAGTCCAAGTGGCTGAACCAAGAGACTTCACTTTTGGCCTCACATGACTCTGGAACTGATTCTGGACTACATAAAGGAATAGGGAATACACATTTGTGAGGCTTAACTATTTTAAGTCATCCTTCTCTCTGTACCAAAGAATTAGTAAAGGAACTGTCTAATACATTACAGTTAAACATCAGTGTGAAATATTAATCCTTCTGGTAATGCTGCAGAGGATTTCTGAGGTCAGCTTGTTGCTCTGTGGTCTTTGCATCAGGAAGTAATTATAGCATGAATAGATGGGTATCATTGACAGAAGCAATTACCTGAACAGGCCTGTAAAAGAGATTAATTAACCACACACACATTTACAGGCATGTTTTTCCAGTTTCAGAGTGTTTGGAGAGCAATCTCCCTTTGTCCACATAAGAACAGAACATAAGCATCGCAGTCACACATCCCTTAAAAAATCCTAAACAAACACAGATATATTTGAGTGTTTGCGATTCTTCATCAGATTTACAAAGAGATTAAATGTGCCTTTATTCTTTCCAGGCTTGCCTAGAGTCTCCTGCTTTCCCATAGTCACCGGCTAGCACTTTAAAACATTTTGGAAGCAAAATCATTCGCATAAAATTTTGAACACTGACCCAGTTTTTTATATCAGCATGAATATAAATACCACAAATGAACGTTGAAACACAAGCACAAGGTTCCATTAAAGAGGAAACGCTGAACATCACTGGTATTTCAACAAGCAAATGGCCACTTTTAATGTTCTGACCAATTTGAACAGTTAACTGGAAATGTCATTGTAATCAGGAAATGAACGCAGACTGTCCGTCATAGCACTGCTCTGTGCTTTCAAAAGTTCAGTTATGTGATAAGAAAGCAGAAGCAGCAAAGGAACCTCGTGCACCTCCCTCCTGTGCCATGCTCTCCTCTTTTCCTCCTCCTGTCTGGAGCACAGTGGCAGGAGCAATGAAATAGCAAAACAGGATTGGAAGTAGAGACCTGAGTGCTGCTATTTCTGGTGCCGAAGTAGGTCAGGTGGAAAGGAACGGATAGCATTGCATGCTGCTTATGATATCTGTTGCCTGCTCAGCCCTTGCCCATTTGCACCTGAGCAAGTGCTCCTCATGTATTAAATTCATCATCGGTGGTCAGAGGTGGGGGATAGGCCAAAGACGCTGTGGGCACAGCTCATCCAATCTGAGAAAAGATTTTTGTTAATGTGAACATTTTGAACTTAACAGTAATGTATAAGGACAAACACCTTTAATCAGATCCTGTTTAAACTTGTACCTGTAGTATGACGTAAGTTACGCTTAAAAAAGGCGCCTCCTGCAGATTGTGTCAATGTGGTATTGTTAATTAGGTGTGAGATTTTAAAACCAAAAGACCGGATTTGTTTACAAGGAAATGTTTTTTGGTTTGAGTGTCTTGATTTTTATCCTTCTATTGTGCAGGCACTTTGTTGCCATGGAAACACTGATGTGCTGTACTCCAGTCAGTGAGTCCATGAATTAAGCACAGCACCAAAATAAGGCTTTTTCCCCAAAGAACAAAACGTTTCAACACATTAAGCTCACTAATATATGAGAACTGAATGTTTACTGAATAACCTTGCAGTCCAGTTATAAATACATTCAGTATCATAAAGACGGGGCTACGTGTGTTTGTAATGCATAAGCCATAACTGGCAGAATGTCACACTGACATAAGCTGCTGGCATGATAGCTTGGTCTGTTAACTGGCGAAAGCATATGTGTCACTTGGCGAAACCATATCTTTGATGCCACAGATTTTCAGAGACGAGCTAGAAACGCAGAAAGACAAAGAAACCCCACAATGAAGTAAATAAAAAGACGGCATGAAAGACACACAACTGCAGGATGGGGAAAGCTTGTGAGAAAGATGTGTTACCCTTGAGAAAGCAAGCTCGCTTCTGTTGCCATGGCAATGGAGCCTATTAGGTAACTGTGTTGCCATGGCACGTGTCTCCTCGGTGATGCAGACCTGACCACACCCACCAACAAGCTCACCAGCTGTGAAGAGCAGGGAGGCTTTATTACTGGCTGAGTGTCAGTGTTGGGAACAGAGAGGCTGTATGTGTGTGTGTGTGTGTGTGTGTGTGTGTTTGTTTTTTTGCACCCAGACATTTTCCTCCAGGCAGCTAATTTCAGCCTACATGGTACTGTGCTGCAGCCCCTCTCCTGTCAGCTCCACTGACCCATGACCCCTCTCCTTTTCAGGGGGGTGTCTCCTCTCCTGGGGCTGGAACGAACATGGAATGTGTGGAGACGGTTCAAAGACCGACGTAGTTCAGCCACAGCTCGTTTCTGGTCTCAGGCCTCTTCTCATTGGCTGTGGAGCCGGACACTCTATGGCAGTGTGCGCTGCGACAACTGACTCGCGACAAAACTCTGCACCTACTCCACTTTAGTAACATCAGAGCACGAACATTTATTCAGCATGAGGCAGTCAGAGACTAGAAAAACAGAATGACTGTGAATTTACATAACTGACTGATTTGGTGGCTTATTGGTGCTAAGCAAAGCCCACATATGATTATTTTAAGTGCCTTTGAATACACAGTAACTTTCACCTTCTAATACCTGAGCTTCTTGAACAGGTCAGACATCATAAATACTGTTGTGTGGTTGGACACAGGCTGAGTTATGTTACATGTGGACAGAGGCCATCAATTCTCTGACCAGCCCATCACTTTAATGGCCATGATTGGGGCTTGCAGGAAATGGCCATGCCTATGGCTCCTGGTCCACCTGCCATGTTTGTCTTCCTGAATGAAGCCATTATGGATCATGTGAGGGATGGGCCAGACTGGTGCTATAGCTCCATCTTCCCATGTCAGCGGTTTATGGCAGTGATCCTGAGTGTCAGGAGGCACTCTCTCCACTTCACACTGAAAATCTCCTGGCCATCTCACGATTTACCACTTACACATACAGTACAATATTTTTTCTTTGGCATCACTTATTTATATTCTTGTGTGTGTGTGTCTGTGTCATATTCTTTGACGTTCTGTTTGTCTGCAACACTTTCATACTGTATACTTCATTAATCTCTCTTGGAGGAAATTCATCCGCTGCATTTGACCCAACTTACATATTTATAAGCTGTGAGCGCCCGCAGTGCAGCACCCGGGGACCAACTGCAGGTCTGAAGCCAGTGCTGTGGCCAATGACAGGACTCAGAATGGCTCCTGAATGATAGTTTTTTCCGTTTTTATTTAAAATGTTTTATTTTACTCATGGTTTATGCAAATCGAATACGAAAACACCTTTATCACTGAAATTAAGCATTAATGAAAGTTAAGTTAATGTGCTTTTACCTGGATTAGTTTGAAAAAATAAATCAACACTCACTTAAAAAATGATCATTTCTGTGTTTCTGTTTTTTATTTATCACTATTTAATGTACAAGTCTGAACTGTATTGTTAAAAAAAACCCACAAAAAATCCCTAAGCAACAAACCAATCAAAACGATCACTGACCACCTTATTGAGATAACTAACCACAAAATGCACCGTGTTCAAAACACACACTCTGAAGTCTCACTAAACGGCACACGTTAATTGCCTCTTGGTTGCGTTTTTGATTCTGTTTGATGATAACAGCTACTGGTTTGTTTGTTTTTTATTCTGTGTCGGACAATAACCAGCACACTGTCCCCCCCATTTGTGCTCAGCTCTATTGGCAGATCTGCTGTTCCTGACTGCACACAGATCTCAGTAGGTTGTTGGCAGTGTGTTTGCAGTTGTTGGTCCCTTTTCACTAACTTTTCCACACAAACAGTAAAGCTCTACTTTGTACTCAATGGCTCTCCTTTATGTTTTTAATTAGGTATGCTCATTGCTTGCCTTTAGAAGCTGATCCGTACGGGGGTCCTTATTGTTTCTGGGTGCTTTTTGAGAACTGAGCTGATGCTTGTTTTCAATGGCTGGTGACCGATGACTAATTTAAAAAATAAAATGTACATTAATTTGTCATGTTGGTTAAGCTATACCAGCATGATGATAAGAAGAATTTGCATAACAGAGGCACTTGTCCAGTATGATGTGTGTAATGTTTTGGCATTGGTTAATATTACATACTATTATACCAATTGGCATGTGTGCAGAAAAAGAATAATAATCCAATTCTACATGATTGTCAATTAAAATGTAATACAGAATAATTATCAATGCCTGAGGTGTGATATGAGTTCATGTCTTTGTTAATCAAAGTGTAGCTACATATGAAGATATATCAACATTCAATTAATGTTTAATATCTATTTTTCCTTTCTGAATAATTTGCTTAACCAACAAAATTATTTACGAATTCCTAACAGCACACTTTACCTTTTTAATGCCTCATTAATATAAGGTAAGAGTGGTGTTTTGTAAAGTATGACCTTATTTTTATTTTTTTTTGGGGGGGGTGTGTTATCTTTTTGATGCCTGAAAACATACAAAGGGATGTTAAAAAGTTCACTGGTGCAAAACAGTGCAAAAGTCTACAAAGATGTGACCATGACAGTGCAAAGTTAACGATTTGTTTTCAACTGTTTAGTCTGGCTGACATGACAAGTGACAGGGTTTTGCTGGGGGGGGTGATTAAAATCGGAGCAACATTTTTTTTCTTTCAACAGAAAAAGCACACAGATATTTGATGATCACTCAAAAACATTGGTACACACAACTTCAGCACACAAAAAAGCGTATTTACAGCACTGGCACACACCAAAAATAGGCACACAAATTACAACACAGTAACCAGTCACAGATACTGAGCTACATAAGGCTTGACAACAAAACTTCCTCAGTGCTACATCTATGCTGAGTTTGTGATGCACAGGTTGTCACTGTCACACCCATTTAAAAATACTAAGTAATACACACAACAATGCTACAGCACTATCAGGTGGGTGATGGGCCATTATGGGTCATACACATAGTGGTTGGTACACCATGGTTCATAACACAAACTGACTCTGTTGGTTGTCTGCTCCGGTGCTGTCGCTGGGTCTCTATAAACATATAAAAAAACAATAACAAAAATAAATTATTACACAAATTATGTATAATGGTGGAAATTATGGCGATGATGGATACCTCTGAGGTGCGAGGTGAGAAATGACACTAGCTTGGAGAGTAAAAGAAAATGTGCTCCGTTAGTTCCTCATGGTAAACGACAGGTTTACCATGTATTTCCCATGCTTAGCCAAGGCATCAGACAACGATGTACTGTCTGTGTGCAGAGGTTGGACTCCGAGTCGGTTAATAAACATGCCCAATCATGCTGCGTTTTACAAGTTGATGTACAGTAGTTCGGTCATTGTCATGCGGTTGTATACTTTGCGTCATGCTCTCACAGTCACCTCCTTTTTTATGCTCTCTTTGACCCGGACAAAGGTAGACAGAGGGTCAAACAGCAGTTGAAAGCACTAGCTGTAAGCTAGTGGGAAAGGAAAGATGTATGTATGCATGTGCTGTTGAATAAAAACGGAGTCTAAACGCTCGTTGTGTATAAAATTTATTTCATGCAAGGACTTATATTTACATATTTTATTTGAATACTTGTCTGTTGCATAAATGTAAAATACATGCATTTACCTTTCCCCAAGTAGACCCACATCCCATACTGTGTCGTAATGTACTTTTTTTCCCACTTGAATTTGCATGAGCATATAATTCACCTGCATCTCTTCACATCAAATCTTCACAAGTTTTTTTTTCTAAATATATAACGTCCATTAATTACCACAAGAGACATGACTCGAAATGTAAAACTCTGCTCATTCAGAATAAAAACAAAACTTAAATGAGTTGCTATACTTATATCTTCTTCTAGAAATTAATGTTTCTGATTTGTCAACATAAAATTTGTTAAAGTGCCCTGAAAAAATTGTGCATAATTACTGGGACAGGATCAATACATGTAACAGTAACTGTATTAATGTTTAAATCAACAGACATACATACTGCAGGAGTCATCATGACATCTCTGGTTGATCGTAACGCAATATATTTTGGCTCTGTAGAGTTGCCTGGTCCCCTTTAATAATATTTTGTGCTTTATCATACAAAACTTTTCTTGAGATGGGGACTACTGGATAAAGTCAGTATTTTCAGCTGTTGGAGCTATGTATCCCCCTAAAGGTTAAATCCTAGTATGTGTTGGATGGTGTAACAATAGTAACTAAGAAGGTATTTTTTACTGTGATTAAGGGTACTAGGGTGGTGCAAAAGGTACAAGGTGCACCTTATAAATAAAGCTTTCATTACACTGTTATGAGCATGGTATAAAGTGTATTGATGCTACACTGGGAGCACTTATGTATTACCATGTCAATTTATTACTCACTTTTACTTTGCCTCACCAGGTATGAAGGCACCGTTGTTTTATAATTCATGAGCCTTGCCTTAATTTAGGCATTGCAGCAGTAATAGAAGTAGCTGCAGACTACGATACTGTTTAAAAACTCTTAACTACCAGTAAATATATCTGTATAAAAACTATTTATGCTCATAACAGCATTAGTTAGCTTTATGACAAATTGCTCAAGTTAAATCACACTATTTTAGTTGGAGGCCCCAGTCAAATAAATACAAGACAATAAATATATGAATTTGGGGAAAGGCAAAAAATGGCAGCTACATAAAAATCTCTGCTATGACTGAGTCTCTTGTAAAGCTGTCTTAAAATGCATAAAAAATGACAAAGCTTCAGAAGCTTTTAAAAGAAAACGTTTTCTTTTTCTTACAGGTACTGTGATACAGTTAGCTTCTTGTTAAACATAATTTCTCATGCAGTTCATGCAAATGAACAGACAGTTTTAGTTCTGTTGACATTAGATGTATTCATCACTAGTATCATAGGAATTGTCTTCATCTCCATATTGCATTGGACATCATGAACATCATGTTCATAATTATTTTTTTTTTTTTTTTGATGGCCACTCAGACAACATTGAGTCTGCTCTGGACTGCACTTTCAGAATGATAACGTCTCTACTTTGCAACGTTCAAAGCACTTAAGAGGAGTTCCCTTAACAGCTGGTAATGATACCTTTTGGATATGTTTAAAAGCCATGTGTTGTTCATGTCCAGCATATTTTTAGCAGGGGTTACATCTTATGAAAATTTCTTTCACAAAATTGTAAAAAGCAGATGAGATAAAAGTTATTGGCAGAAGAGTATGCGAGATCAAAAGCAACAGAGCAACAGGCAATGATGTAAACACAGGGAAAGAGTGGGGTTAGCCTGTGGTACAAGTAGAACAGTGCTTTGTCTGCAACTGAGGTGACCCATGCAGAGTGGCATGTGCCAATGTTTTCTAGTCTAGCATATGATGACACACCCAAGGAGAACACTTGGGAGGCTTGAGTATTAGCACAGTTAAGATACAGTTTTCCAGAAAAATAAAGAAATAAAAATGAAAAAAAGCAGGAGTGAAGGCAAGTGTAAAAGGAACAGGAAAAGATAAGAAGGAGGAGTGTGGACTGGCCTTCCAATGGCATTGTGTCTGCTACTCAACCATGCTACATAATGGATGGGATGGGAGAATGTGAGTGCTGCATTAGACAGGGTGGGCTGCAGGGCAGGGCGGACACTGAGGACACTCCAGAGGCATCCCCGCTCATGCCAGACATGCTGTTAAGGCTCCAAGGCTTTTCATAACCTTCAGTTGAAAAACAGAGAACGTTCTGAGTACACTGCAGCACTGAATCCATGACAAAATGTTTTGGTGTTCCTCACTGGTAATACTACACCTGTTGCTTTCTTGTTTTTGTCTCCAAAAGAAACAGGTCAACACAGACTTGAGACAGATTCATATTCTCCATGCATTGAGTGCATCAGGAGTAGAACAGCATGCACCGGGTGGTACTGGAATGGTTTGGAGTATAACACTATAAAAGACTGGAAAAGGTAGGCACCTCAGGCAGGGAATGTGTTCTCAGCTACAGGTAGAATTTCATACTGTACGCCATTTATTGTTGATGTGCTGGCTGCACACACATTTAGAGATTAGCGTGACTTTCTCAGAGGAATGTTTTGTAGATTAACACGAAATAAATAAACAAAAAGGGTTTAACCCTGCTGTTAAAGTGTCAAAATCAGTAAATTAGAATTTGTCTTTTAATAATATTTATAATAATAATATTTGACATTAGCCTTCCTCCATTTGTGTTGTGCTCCTTCACCATACTGATAGCACCCATCAGCAACACACTTCATGCACTGTTATGGTCAAGAGCAATGTACTCATAAGTCAGGATCCTGCATGATATTTATCATTAAAACACATATACATACATGGTACACACATAGCACATAAATACTTTCTTAAGACAACACATTCTAGATCATATAAATCTCGAAAATAGCTTTGTTACTCGTAAATAAATAGGGGTATTACATTATGCATGGTATCAAAAAATATATTATGTAGATGAGATTTTATGGTGATTGTGCTTGGCCTTAACATATGTTATTGTGACTTGGAATATATACAATTCCCAAAGGGAAGAAGGAGGAGAAGCAGCTGCTGTGAAAGTGTGTGAAGGTTTTCATAAGAGGTTTGTAGTTGTGTGTGTGTGTGTGTGTGTGTGTGTGTGTGTGTGTGTGTGTGTGTGTGTGTGTGTGTGTGTGTGTGTGTGTGTGTGTGTGTGTGTGTGTGTGTGTGTGTGTGTGTGTGTGTGTGTGTGCGTGTGTGTGCGTGTGTGTGTGTGTGTGTGCCTGCAAAAGACTGAGGTGTAACACTCTGCAAAGAGGGGAAAAAAAGAGCGTGTTCTGTCTACGGTCTACAGGGTGTCAGTGTCTTACAGGGGCCTGTGATTGGCTGTTACTGTACGTACCCCTCCTCACTCTGCCCCCTGTGTGGTTGGGGCGTTCAGCAGTGGTGACCAAGAAGCAGGGCCGCTCTCTCTCGCTGGGGCTGAAGATTTCCTCCGGAGATATGGCCTGGTCTATATGAGGGCAATCTTCGTTGGCCAGAGCTGCGTTAGCTGCCTCACCATTCAGCTTGGAATCTTATAAGAAAACAATAAAGAAAAGAAAAACAAACAAAAAAAATCTGGTTTCATATACCAGCTTTTGTCAGAATTTAAGTGCTACATTTTTTAATACATCTTCAGTTTTCACGCTCTACTACCTGAATGCACATAGGGATTAAGTCGTACAATAATACCGCATGTATAGCTTCGGTCTAATGTTTGCCTTGCAGTCTGTTGTTCTATATGTTTTTGAGCACAAATTGTATCAAAGGTCAATAAATATCTATGCACTAAAGCCACCAGAGGAATTCAAGAGGAAGTCAAGTGACTCAGGTGTCTACTTACATGTTCTTAACGTTACAAATACATGATGATTACAGGCTCTCAGTTAGTCTTAAGAGAGAGGAGGAGTGAATCACTGCATTAAGAAGTGCAAAATCAATGGCAAGATTACTCCCGGTCTTTCTCAATCTCTCTATTCTCCTATCCAGAGTAAAATACACTTTTCATCACATATTTTATTGATTGTTTTCTGTGGGAAGCCCATTTGTTTAATCTCATGCCTGAATCATCAGCTGATTGAAGTGTGGGAACAGACAAACTGAATAGTGATATGGCTGCTTCAGGAGGACAGAGAAGTGATGAGACAACAATATATCAGAATATATTTCATCTTTGTTTCTTACCTTGAAACTTTATCTCAAAAACATCGTCATGGGGGATGGGGCTCTGAGGTTGGGAGCTGATGCTTGACTTACAGAAGTTTGGAGAACCTGGCTGGGGTGCCCGAGGAATATGCCTATTTTTTTTCTTTGGTAGTTTCTGTTTTGCCATGGCCAGGGAGTAATACATTCCAAAGTTGTTGACAATCACAGGGACGGGCATGGCGATGGTCAGCACACCTGCCAGGGCGCACAGGGCTCCGACCAGCATGCCGGAGGTCGTCTGAGGGTACATGTCTCCATAGCCGAGGGTCGTCATGGTCACCACAGCCCACCAGAATCCGATCGGGATGTTCTTGAAGTGCGTGTGCTCGCTGGCTCGAGGGTCGTTGGGGTTAGCTCCAATCCGTTCAGCGTAGTAGATCATAGTAGCAAAGATGAGGACACCGAGAGCGAGGAAGATGATGAGGAGCAGGAACTCATTGGTGCTGGCCCTCAGCGTGTGGCCCAGCACCCTCAGTCCCACAAAGTGACGGGTCAGCTTGAAGATACGCAGGATCCGCACAAAGCGGACGACTCTCAGGAAACCCAGCACGTCCTTAGCTGCCTTAGAAGAGAGCCCGCTGAGGCCAACCTCCAGGTAGAAGGGCAGGATGGCCACAAAGTCGATGATGTTTAGGGCGTTCCGAATGAAGTCAAATTTATTCGGGCAGAAAGTTATTCGCATTAGAAATTCAAAAGTGAACCACACCACACAAACCCCTTCAATGTAGGTGAGGTAGAGCGCAGTCTCAGTCTCCTGGTAGGTGCGCACCACTGTGACGTTGTCCACCACATCCTCCTCAGTGCGGTTGATGATGGGGTTGAAGGCCTCGTGGGTCTCCAGACAGAAGGTGGTGATGGACACCAGAATAAAGAACAGCGAGGCCAGAGCCACCCACTGAGCAGGAAATATATATAGGGTGCAGAAAAAGAAATAGAGGGGAGAGGGGAGGGAGAAGGTGGGCAGGGGGAAGAAGGACAGAGAGGAGAATGGGCACAGTAATTCATGCAATGTAATCCAGCAACATTTCTTAGCACGACACAATGCAATTCAATCTATTGTCTGAGTCTGTGGCATCTGGTCTGACAGTTACAGTGGCATTTACACACTCTCTCACCCCCCCTTTCTCTCTCTGCTCTCTAGGTGTCTTGATTCAGAGGTGTCATTGTAAAAGGGACAATCAATGCGAGCTTGCCATTCTTGCTTCTCTTCCCCGTGCTGTATCTCAAGGTCATGTCATTTTCACGGGTATGCTACATGCAGAATTGCAAAGAATGAGGAGCAGCAGCAGCAGACGGGTCATTAGTGTCAGCCCCCATGACTAAATTTAGCTGGGGCTCTTCCCTTAAGCACCATCACTACAGGTTTTCCCTATGCAAGGTCATACTGTCCAGATGATCAACCCTTGGGAATTGTAGTGAGCTGAGAGGCTTGTTGAACTGAGGACAGAGTTTTATGAGAAACCTATATTTCCCGTAATGGCACAAGTTTACTTTAGCCTTTGTTATGTATTGATTAGACAATCACATTTCATCACATTCAGGCTCTGATATTTCTGATGCACACAACATGGGTGTAACAGATACAGTATTCTCTCCTGGGTATCGATTGCAAACCTGTCCTCATTTTATCCTGCTCAAATCATACTGTACTGGCTAACAGTGTGTTACTTCAATGGGAATCTGAAGTCAATAGATCAGAGTTGGTGGACAAAGAGGCAGACAGGAAGAGTGGATAGCTACTTTATGATCCTGTGAATCACAAAAGTTGGATCAATAGCAGTTTGTTCATGCATGGAAATGTCTATTAAGCAGCTGGGAGGAGCAGTGAATGGCATCAGGGAGGAGGTTAGTTGGAGCAGGGCATGTCTGGGCAGGAGGACTCTCACGTATATTCCACTGAGCAAAGGATACACAGCCTCTTAGTCAGTCCATTCACAGTGTGTCACTAAGGCAGGCATGCAGCACGAGATGGAAAACAGGCCCTTATCATATCATTTCATCACTGGCAATTCATCGCATTGTGCTAAGGAAATCGCTGCTGCTTATGAATGTCTGCTTCCTATTCATGTTAGTATGATGGTTCTGGTGTTACAGCACACTGACTTCTGTTCGGTCAGCAGGGCTGTCTTCTTTGTTCAGTGAGAAAACATCACTGTTCACCATATGCATCTTAAAACTCACACATCAGGTTTACACACTTATATAGCATGTGAATGTGGGTTTTTAAATTCTCTTTAAATTCAGTACAAAATGTCCATCTTTTAAACATACAAATAGAGTGTGGACAAAAGGAGCACTTGACATTTTAATGCAATTAAAAATACAAAATTACTAAAAAATGTAGCTTTGTCAGGCTACTACTGGTCAGCTGTTGTTGGTACAGTGTAAGAGAGATTTTGTGTCAAGTTTTGAGGCATTAGGACAGTGTTTGTGTTGTTGTACTGGATTGCATAATATTGTTTTGTCCACCCCCTCCACAGTATGTACTGCACAAAATAGCAAGAACTCCCTAGAATATAATACAATCCAATTCAACCATGACCTCAAAAAATAACAAATTGGAATCCACAGCTGGAGTACCAACTGGGCAAAGCGGACAACTGCCCCGGGGGCCCCGGATCGTCAGGGGTCCCAGAAGCCACAGATTTATTGTTAGCTTGTTTGTGCTAATTTAATTAATTGCAGATTTGTTTGGGAGTTTCTTGTCTACATGAATCTAAATTTACATAGTGAATGTTCCTGAATAAATTTAACAAGGTGAGTTAATCTGGTCCTGTCAGCACGTCACCGATGCAGTATGAACAGATATTTTATATATTAGGTTTATTGACAGTAGAGCTAAAACGATTAGTCAATAGATTAGTGGAACAGAAAATTAATTGGCAACAATTGATAATCTAACAATTGTTTACATTTTTTTTTTTCAAAAGTGCTCCCCAAATTAACTCGCTCTAGCGTCTAAAATGAGAATGATTGCTTGTTTTCTTAGTTTTCTATGATTGCAAACTGAAGCTTTTTGGGTTTTGGACTGTTGGACGGACAAAATAAGATGTTTGGCTTTAGAAAGTCGTGATGGGGATTTTTCACCATTTTCTAGCCCAAATGTATTATTCAGTTATTCAATCGAGAAAATAAACGGCAGATATCTCGATGATAAAAATAATACTTAGTTGCAGCCCTAATTAACAGGTGCTCTTGTTATTTTGCACATCAATTAGCAAAAGAGTTGAAAAATAAATGTCACCATCACTGCCAGCATGCTTCAGTGTGTTAAAAGCCTCATTCTTGTAAGCCACTTTCATGTCGACCGCTGATGCCTCCTGACACAGTGGCTCGCTGAGCCCTCTGAACATCCCACCCTTCAAGCTGTTAAATAAACGCTGCATCTTATCAGACCGCCTCTTGCAGTAAATTATGTGTCTTTGAGACAGTTAGGAACAGTGTGGCCTGGAGGGAGGGTGACAGGCAAAGATTGTTTTCTCCTTATTGGCTAATTCTCACTGTTGCTGGCAAACCACAGGCCTACAGTGAAATGCACTGACAGGGGTTTTTCACTGATGTATCCACTCTGAAAAGAGGCTGTAATTAACTCTGAGGCTCAGTTCTAATTAATCTTCTTGCCAGTCTTGGTGGAGCTCTGTCACTCTCCACTCTCTGCTTTGTCTTGCTCACTGTTAAAAGTAGGACACATCTGAGGAGTTTTCTGCTTTGGGAAATGTCCTGCATGCAGAAGGTGAAATTTGAAAGAAGCGTGTGTGTGTGTGTGTGTGTTGGTTAAACCGCTTTCACTAATGCTTGCTGTAAGAGTGAGAACATGTCGATACAGTTTACACTTGCTGGATGGAGCCTGATAACAAATTACACCAATCAGTCTGCTACAGCTGTAAAACCAGCGTGCAGCACAAATCTGAAGGTGTAAAGTCATTTCATTGTCACCATCTAGAGGCATTGCACCCAGATGGAAAAGTGCCCATAACAAAGACCAAAAATGTCACCTCTAACAGCAAACTAAATTTTGTCTGGAGGTCTGCCACTAATAGTCTGGTGGTGCCAAAGATCTGGTTTCCTAATGTGTAGCTGACCTATTTAACCAAAGAGCCAGCCTACCCAGGGATCCCTGTGTCCTGGAAATATCAATCCAAAGACCTGTGAGAGTCACAATGAGTTTCTTTATCTTCTCCTGCGAGATAGAGGAGGGTGGGAGCGATGATTTGCATGTAAATGATTTTGACAGTCTCTTTGGTTAATTCCCCCACCCAGCCCCCACCCTCCTTCTATGTACAGTCACATCTCTGCTGTGGAGACCCCTGAGAGGGCAATTTCAAGGTCATCAAAAGCCTCTCCCAGATCCGCCAATCTTTGTTTCACCATTAAGGGACAGAGGCAAACACATCCACAACCAAAGTCCTGTTCATGCAGCTTTGACAGTTTCGAACCAGCAATGAAACATTTTTTTAGCTCAGAATGTGCCTATGATAACTCCTAATGAGGATTCAGATCTCCAGTTTACTAGAAGGAACAAAGCCATGGCAAAAAGCAAAAGCAACTCACCCTTGCATATTTAGAGGAGTAAGGGTCCTCAAACAGAGCCCAAACATGTTTCTGCCACCGGCTCCACAGGCTTCCACTCCTGGCATCATGAGTGTCTCCCTGCGCCAGCCTCCTTGTCATTTCATCCACATCATCCTCAGCATGCTCCTGCTCTGGCTCCGGATCATCGTTCGCCAGGTCTAACAACCCCCCCCCGCCGAAACTATCAAGGGCCTCCTCTGCTTCCCGGTGCTGGCGATAGGTCATCCAGCAGCATGGCTCCACGTCTGTCTCATCAATGCCCCAGAAGGCCAGTTCCTCCTCATAGAGGGGCCCGCAGACATCAGCCGGGCAGTGCAGTTTACCTGTCCTGTAGTAATTAAGGATGTGTGCAAAAACTCCAGGGTGGCGGTCGAAGAAAAATTCCTCGATCTTGGCATCATAGTCAAAGTGGTTGGGTGCATCAGGCTCGGCCAGCCAGGACAAACGAGTGCCAGGTAGAGTGCGCAGGGTGCTGCGGTATGTCTGATGTCTGATCCCTCCCACGTTTATCACAATGCGATCCTTGTCGTCGCTCAGGCCCATTGCGTCCCTTAGGCATTTCTCCAATAAGTTCCCTTCATCGCAAAGGTAAGTCTAGGCGCACCGTGCAACCATGCACAGCAGTGATTAGACTGAAGGAAACAATTACTTAAGGGAAGCAGCGCACAAAGCAACCTGTCGTTTCTCAACAACTATGAAAGAAATGCTTCACACGCATCAGGCTGCATTCCCTCTAAACCCCGTATTTTCTACAAGCACCTGCCGTGCAAGTGGAGGATCATAAACGCTTATAGCTGCCAGGCTCACTGGAGGGTATTGAATCGAAATCCAAAATGATTGCAGCCCATCACATTAAGAATGGACGTCACATCGTCAGTAAATCCAAGATGTCGGGGTAAAAGGACAAACGCTGGCAAATTTCCCCCCCGCCAGCAGAATAAACCCAGATCATTGGACTCCCCAAGTTGCGGTAATTGATCAGATCAGTCCTGAGCAGGTTTATGACTTTCGCAGCAAGGTGACTGCGGTGGTGCTGAGCGGACAGCGCCGGTCCGGCAGCTCCTGATGGAGACTCAGTCCCTCCTCTGTTGCTGCCTACAGACTCACCTCCTTCACACCGACGCTCAGCCCGCTCCTTCTCTGCGTTTAACGACACGCCGCCGCTGTTCAGCAGGTCTTTGTCACAGCAGAGAGATGCCTCCTGCTCAGAGACTTTCCCTTTCAGTCATGCATCGCTGAGAACAAAACATCCGCCGTCTAATAGAAGGGAGGTTTTCTGTTTACTGTGCTGCGTGGTTAAACAAAACAACAACAACAACAATAATAATAATAATGATAATAATAGATCAGAGATGAGAGGGCGACAAAAAACCTCAAAAACGCCCAAACTGCCTGTTATTCACACCGTGCTCAGCTCTTGTCTCAGATCAGATGGAGCATGCCCAGTGAAGGACCCTGCATTTGTTAAAACCTGCTGTCAAGTTCTCCAGATTAAAGCTGTTGAAACTGCCATCGCTGCCCAGTTTTCCTTCTCCCTCTCACTTAACGTCGTCTCTCGGAGGGTTACGGTCGGTCAGCGGCTGTCAGCAGTCGGCGGGGACTCATCGTCTTCATGCACAGCTGGCTGGAGAAGGTGTGACCCTGGAGCCATGAACGCGCAGATCCGCCCATAACGGTGCAAAGAGTCTGATCATATATCTTCTTATAGCTTTATGATCTACGGATGCAAGAATTGAGACTGCAGTCGCCTTGTTGTTGTCTGCATGTGTGTCACTGCACTGACGGTGGAGATCTTTTGAAACAAAGAGTTAAGAGAATTACATTTTTTTGCGCAACTCTGCTGCACTTGATCTGTATAATAATTAGCCACCAGGGCCTCCACCTGTGTTTAATCCGCCGGCAGAGGGCGCCATTGTTCATTGCAAAGAAGGTTTATTTTTGGTCCCCTTTATTTTGTGTTTGTTAATTAACGTGAGATCTCCAAAACTTGTCAACAGATTAAAAAAACATTTAAAATTAGGCCATATTCTAAAGAACAAGCGTTTAGTTTTGTGGGACGGATCCAGATCCAGGATAAAGGATTTCTTAACATTCCCATTTTTATATCTTATTTTACACATTTTTCTCATGAAATACCTCACTTACTTGAATGAGAAAAAGCAACAATGTTGCACACGTACATCTGTACCTTGATCTCTTATAGCTATGTGTATTTTTGCTGCAGAAATTAAATTTTTAAACATGTTTTATCATTAGAAAAGATTGAGGATTGTACTTTCTTTCTTCTCCTTTTCTCAGGCAAAACATGGGAATGGTCCCGAGTTTGCCCCACATTTCATCTGACTAGAACGCATTTTTAAACTTGCAGAGGAACAAAGTAGGGCTCCCTGTTCGCTCTTGTGGATGGGGAGCTTGTTGTTCCCTCAGCCTTCACCTCCTCCTGTCCGCTTCACTTGGTGGGCAGTTCTCCGTCTCGGTTTTCACTCTTGATTATAAAGGAGGAGTTTGCAGCACAGAGGCGCTTATACCCCAACTGGCCTGAATAAACTGAGACCTCTAGCAGAGACTGTGTGATCCGGGACAGTAGACTGGCCTCTCTAACTATTTGAATTGTTTCTACAGGACGAGCTGATAAAAACTGGCAACATGGCTGTGGCGGGCTGCACGAAATGCATTAAATACATGTTATTTTTCTTTAATTTTATTTTCTGGGTGAGTTGAACACATTTTTCTCTGAAGTTGCTTTTTGAAATTTGCGCTTTTCCTGTTTGAGTAACATACTTCTTTCTTAAAACTGTCTCTCTTCTTATTGTTTGGTTAAGCGGCCTGACAGCTGCACATGTACACATCTGTGTAGCTCAGGGCTTAGAACGGATAGATGATAAATCCTGGAGGTGATGCACAGAGCTTCCCGCCCTGCTGTGTTAATTATGCTGCTCTGTCTTTGAGAGGAGAGCAGCATCAATAGAAGAGGCACAGCACACAAAACCGTGGCCGGGCAGGAGTTGAAATGCTCTCACCCTTCATCAACAGTTATTTTCTGCATGGCCGAGCACCAGTGCAAGGTGGCTGAAAGAGAAGGAGAGAGGAGCTCTCCAGACTGGGAGGGCTTCAGCCTTCTAGGTCGTCTCACTGGGATAATACCCTCCAGCATGTCTCACTTTAACTCTGCTTTAGATCCATTGTTTCACTGAATTAACTCAGCTTCATATTAATCAAATACTACAGACAGGAAGGTCTGATTTCTGAAGTTGTTTTGGATGAAAAACTGAACAAGAGTTTCCTCAGTATTAGATGATTTCTTTTTTTGAGGAGTCTGGTTCTCCCCAAATTAAACAGGGAGATTGCACAGGGCTAATTGAGTTTCTGGGGGTGGGGAGAGCTGTTTCCTTTGTTCCTACCTGGTCCCCAGACTGTAGCATTTGCTGCCTTTGAACCTTTAAAGAGCTCAGGAAACTCCTCGTGAAATGGCGTAGTTTTATTATTCATTAATGGTACATTCTCCCTTCAAACTGAACGCTCCTTGAGTCCATCGTGTTTTCTGAAAAAGTTATTTATAACTAGTAATAATGGACTTGCCACGGTTCAGTGGCCTAATGCAGCTGTCTGCTGTTTATACTTCATTACATCACATCAGACTTCCTGCAGATGTGCTGTCCACTTTATGTGTTCACTCGTAGCCTTGCACAGTCAGAAATGGTGACTTGTAAATTTCCATTTGGTTTGTCTGTACAGAACAGTCGTCGTACAAAATCACCATATACTGGACACGCCGCACCTAATGGAGTGTTTCCTCTGTTGGTTTTGCTAGTCTGCCTGTCATTGTAAAAACTCTCAGCCCTCTCTTCCTCATTTTGCTATTTTTCATGTTGAGAATTCAGTTTCCTGTTTGTTGGAGAACAATAGAGTGCAGTCATGTCACTAAATGTGCAGATACCTTGACGTAAACATTTGCATAAAGAAAGAGAGCGTCAGCATGTGAACAATAAGTTGCACTGGATCGGATCCTTCAGTAGTTCAGCTTTTATATGATAACACTTGTATCAGGATATTCTCCTTAATTAGATACAGAATAGAGGAGAGATCAAGGGAGCTAAACCTGAATAACAAAGTTCTTAAGTTGGCTTTAAACAATGTTGTGAGGACATGGTCTGTGCCGTAGGTCACTGAGGTGTCAGGATGTCCTCTCGTCACTTCCCTTAAAGGACAGCGGACAGTTCAATGCCTCACGGCGGAGCTGGACACGCACACAGAGAGAAGCTTTAGCAGAAAGGTTTGGACACTGATTTGATCTCAGCAGAGTCGGGCTTTGTGTCGTCCCCGATGTCACGGCACTCGCTCTTGCCGTCATATAAAAAAAACACCTTGATGGGTCTTTATAAAAAGTCTTAAAAATGGATAACTACAGGTTTGTTGTAATATTCATGCTAACATTTTTAATGGCTCTGATCCTTCCCAAGGTTTCACCAAAGTAAAGAAACATGAAAGAAAATAATTAAACCATTTTTCTCTTTGGGACAGCTGGCTGGAGGTGTGATCTTAGGAGTGGCCCTATGGCTCCGCCATGACAGTCGAACCAGCAGCCTCCTCATACTTCAGTTTGAAGGCCACCAGGCACCAGGCACCTTCTACATCAGTGAGTATATACCATCAACAGTAGTGTTTCACAATCACACCAATCTTTAAATAGCATAAAAAGGGATTTTTTTCCCCCATACACATTTAGTTTTAATGTTTAGATATACATTATTTTAAAGTGTTCATTGTTTAAAGATTCATTTTTTAAGGTTGGGAAAGCTGTTAATATTTCATGCTTCAGTGGTAAATGTCCACAGAGTAGTAGTGGCCTAATTTTGGGCATACACAGGGTGGACAAAATAACAAATACAATCTGACAATACAATAAAATCAACTTACAATAGAACAAACTATGGGCTCAAAAACATACCATAAACATCAACTCCTCTCTGTCAGAGTCTCAACACAGATTATAGTCTTCATAAAACCACCTCCTGTAAGTTGCTTGATCATCATGCGTCCCATCCCGCCTATTTCGTTGTAAGTGTACGTCCTCTTGAGGCACAACTTATTCTTCCTGTCGTACTCTTTGGTGTTCCTGTCCTCATTCCTTGTTCTCCACATTACAGGAAGCTCACTGTTAACATAGTGATGAAAGTTAACTAATTCACAGAAATACATGTCTTTCACAATCAGCTGGGATCATGTGAGTAATGTCCAGAAATAGTAGAAGCGGCGTGACATCTGGGAAAAGACCAGGAAACAGGATCTGCGTAAATCCACAGCACGACGTAAGAGTGCTACAGCCGGTGTCTACACGTCAGTGTTTTTACTCAGCTGTCATTCTGACACTGATGACTGAATACTTTGGGTGATGTTCTCTAACTCAGATAAATATACATGTTTATGACTGCAAAAAGTCACAGCCTCGTGGTTCTTTCAAGAGAGAGGCTAGATGCTTCAGACAGAGGTTGAGACATATGTGGGCTCTGAGAAAACTAACGGTCCGTTAGCATGGTGCACAAATAAAGCCATCATGTGGCTTCTGTCGCTAAAGTATTTGATCCTCAGGAATTTTTGGAGGAGAGTTTTGTATTAATGCAGTGCAACATGCTCTCTGTATATCTTTGTTAAAGTATTGCAGGTTCAACCAAATCACAGAATCAGGAATATATGCCTCAGCTTGCACTCACCGCATGAACTAAAGTCATAAATCATCATTATGTCTCCTTCGCTGCCCTCAGCAATCCCCAGATTGGCCCTAAAACCTACAATACACGATATGATTTAAACATTTCAAAGGTCCATCGTCTCGGTTTGTTGTGGTGGTGAACTCTAGTGAGCCCACTAATTTACATTTGGGCTCCTGCTGCTCTCCCATACTTACTCCTCAGTAAGTATACAGAGCGAGTAAAAACCCATGCTTTTTATAGAGGGAAGGCACACTCGTGATTTTAAAGGCAGGGCGGCAAGAGTGGCCCACCCAACCGAGATCAAGGGAATGCTTCTTTTTTTTTTGTCCCTCCCTTGAACATACGCCCTTGCATAATTCAAATAGCCTTGTACATCTGCGCATTACCCCTCAAATTAGAGTTTGGACTGGATGTTTTTAGCATGCTGGCACACCAAAGTGGTATTTATGTAAGGCTGAAAATACACATTCTCCTACCTCATATCCAGTGCCTGAAATCATTATTGGTGGCAGTTGTCAGTAGTCTGGTCTGGTTAGTGCTACAGCCTCTCATACTGTAGGAGATACAGTGAGTGTGACAGATTTTGTTACACAAGATGTTTCAGTTGTTTTACACTGTATGTACAATGCAGAGCCTCGGCCTGAAAAGCTTTTCTGCGTTATATCATAACTCATAATAAAATAGAAGGTTGCATTGTGGGTAAACAGGCTGTGAAGGAAGGCAAAATGTTGAAATAAAATTGCATGTGTATATCATTGTACACAAAGAGAAAGCATTCCTCTAAAGCCTCACAGCTACTGAAACCTGCTCTGTTGCTACTTTAACTGCTTTGTATAAACAGGAAATCTCTCACATGAAAATAGCAGTAAACTAAAATCTTTTGGGTTTTAAAGTCTTATTTATCAACTTCTATCATTGCTTACCAGAAACTTCCACTGGTTTCAATGACACACTTCAACTATCTCTAGCGCTTCCAACACTTCTAAAGCTCACTAATTAACACAGTGTATTTTGTTTGTTTAATATGTACAAAAGACAAAGTGTAAAAACGACAAGTTGTGAGCTCTCAAGGTGCTGGTAGGTGGATTTTGCTACAGTACCTTTGGGCAGAGCCAAGCGAGCTGTTTCTCTGTTTACACTCTTAATGCTACGCTAAGCTAACTGGCTGCTGGCTCCAGCTCCATATTTAACGGACAGATATGAGAGTGGTATCAGCATGGGAGCTTAGCTTAGCAGAAAGTACTGGAAATGGGGAAACAGCTGGCCTGGCTCTGTCCGAAGGTATTGTAACAAAATCTGCCTTCCAGCACCTTTAGAACTAACAAATTGTTGTTTTTACACTTTGGCTGTACAGATTTAAAAAGCTTTAGAGGTGCTGGTAGGCAGATTTTGTTACCTTTAGACAGAGCCAGGCTAGCTATTTCCCCAGTTTACAGTCTTAATGCTAAGCTAAGCTAGCTGTCTACTGTCCCCAGCTTCTTATTTAGCGTACAATCATAAGAGTGGTATTGATCTTCTCATCTAACTTTTGGCAAGAAAGTGAAACATATTTCCAAAAATGTTGGTCTTGTCCTTTAACCTGCTATCACTGCTTACAGACCAAGTGACACGTCAACTATTTACAGTGCACACACTTGAATTATCTATGAATTGTGAATGATGTTGAAGTTACTGTAAGGTGGGCTACAAATATATTGTGTAACTTTAACTTAGTATTTCTAATATTTACTGCAGGGGGTAATTTGTTAAAGATGCTCTGCAACCTTTTATTCCAACTCTTTTTGTTAACAAAATGACAGGATGAAATGTTTATATGGAGCCTTTTTAATAATTACTTCTTACCTCATCATTTATACATTGACATACAGTATGATTGGGTTCATCTCAGTGTATTGGTGTCATGCTCCGAAAGTGTGGCCATGGCTTCACATCTCTTTTTTTAAAGATACTGGATGAGAAAAGACAAGAGAAGTCCAAGTGGGGGTTTTAGCTGGTCTTCACCCCCTCTTTTTCCCCCTCTGGAGATTACACTGGGAGACAAGAAATAAATGAACTTCCCCGGTGGTACAAAATTGCCTGTCTCCCTCAAAGTCTCAATGGCCTTCAAACCTCAAAGGGTGTTGTCATAGTAATGGAAGGCAGTGGAAATAATGCCTGCTTTGCCGCATTGCAAACATCAAGTCCTGAAAGGGAAAGAGAAGGGGGGCATTGAGTTGAGGCAGAGAGAAAAAGAGAGGGTGTAGACGTAAGTACGTGGAATGGCTGTGCGTGATATATGAGGTACAGTCTGAGGTGTTTGAGGCCTACAGATGCTGTCCCTTTTACACCGCTCTGTCAGGCTACATTAGAGGCTGTGCGTGTTTTGTTCGCGTGTGTGTTAAAATTGAAAACTCAGAAACAGACTGCTCCCAGACCATCTTTTTTTTAAAGCAGTGGTGGAGGAAGTATTCCCATTCTTCATTTCAGTAAAAGTACCAATACACTACTTTATATACTGTCAGGTAGTTTATTTCAGGGGTTCCCAAGCCAAGGGTCATAAGAAAAATCTGAGGGGTCATGAGATAGTTAATGGGGAAGCAAAGAAAGTGCTGAGACACAAATGTGTATTCATAGTTTGGACTTTTCTCTAATCTTTGCATTTCTTGTGAAATATTGGATAGTTTGACCTGTTCGGGTCTCAAACAATTATTTAAATGAAACAATCTGAGAAGTGAAGAGGGGAAATCTCTTTTTGGTGGAACTGCTAATGACCTCAGATACATCTGAAATATGACATGGGGCCCCAACTAGCTTTTTTGTAAGAGGTCACAAGGCAAAAATGTTGGGAACCACTGGTCTAATCTTTAACGATGTATTTTGGAAGTGTATTTTATAAGCTTATCATGTGAAAAGTAACTAGTTACTATAGCTGTCAGATAAATACAGTCAAAAGTACAATATTTCCCCTTGAAATGTAGTGAAGTGTAGTTAGACTGTTGTTATGGTAAAGGGTAAAGGTTGCTGTGGATCTGCTGAGGTCATGAGGGTGGATTAAAGACGTTAGATTCATTCTAAACTAAAACAAACTACAGCTTCTCTGAAACTTAGGGAAAAAATGTAAAAAATCTGGGAGTGTGGAGTTAGAAAGAAGTGAGTTTACCAGAGCTCTGTAGCCTGCTCCTCATCTTGAGGCTAGCAACCTGAGGCTGCATTAGTCACTACTAGTATAACACACCTGAATCTCCGAGTCAACTGTCTGCTGTACATTGTTGTAGGCGCCAGGTTTTGACAAAGAAGAAGAATGTGTGGAATAAAAAGATGATATTCTGATGATGAGAACTTTTACTTTTGATACTCTAAGTAGCCTAAATTTTTTCTGATAAAACCTCTGTATTTTTACTTTAAAAAGAGTAGAATCTTGAATCCAGTAATTGAATATTTTTATAGTGTGGTATTGCTACTTTTACTTAAGTAAGGGATGTGAATTCTTCTTCCACCACTGCTAATAACAAAATAATCAAAATGGTGTATTATGGGACAATTTTTCTCAGCTTTAACAACTTTTAACTGTTTAAGACGAGTGACAGATGCATTTAGAGGAGTCTAAAGCAGATTGGCGGCCTGTTATGATAGCTTTTATAATCTATTAATGCATGCCTTCATTGCTCCAAGTGCTTCTTTGTACTCTAAATTAAGCTCACCATATAGCTAGTAAAATAGATATATTTTTTCACCTTCACTCTGTGTTCAGGACCTTTTCTTTAAGCTGCATAAAACATAAGCCAGACCTCTGCTGTAACTGGAGCTTTATTGCTATTCATTTACTTTTTCCTGCAGGAACAGGACTACCTATACTGGTGCCTGTTGAACACTTCTGCTTGCAATTAAAAGTTTTAGAAATTGTGTATTTTGTTTCATCACCATGGATAATGGCCAAAAATGTATTTTTTTATAGGTTAATACATTGCTCGAGCGCTCAGTATAAATGTAATTTTAGACTCCTCTTTATGTCAGTTTAATCGCACAGCAACGTCTGTGTGCATTTCCTGGCCTCAGCGCCTGGTAGGCATTTCCTGGCCTCAGCGCCTGGTAGGCATTTCCTGGCCTCAGCGCCTGTCTCTCTCTCTCAGGATCTGGGAGCTCCAGGATGTCAGTAATGTCATGTCATCCTACAGGGAAAGCAAGAGAGCCATCCAGGAAGTCCATTACCAAACAATGTCTGAATCAATGAATGAGCAGCAGTCACACACTGCTCTGACACTGCTGCCCCCTAGTGGTGCTGAGGACACAATGATGAACTACACTTCTTTGAACCCTGGTACGTTTGTCAGTTTCCTGTTGTCTCTGTGTTTACAGGTGTGTACATACTGATAGCTGTTGGGGCTGTGATGATGCTTGTGGGCTTCCTCGGATGTTACGGTGCCATTCAGGAATCTCAGTGCCTGTTGGGAACAGTGAGTATCTCTCTTTTTGACTTTGCAGCTCCCACATGTGTGAGTTTTATCCTGCAGGAAGTGTTTTTCAGTTTAATTTTATTAAAAAGACTTTGAGGTTCAAATAATTTTCCTCATTTTCTTTCTTTAGTTCTTCTTCTTTTTGGTGATCCTCTTTGCTTGTGAAGTGGCTGCAGCAATCTGGGGTTTCATGAACAGGGACACAGTAGAAAACACACACACACACACACACAGGCCCGCATTTCACTGCAGCTCTGAATGTTTGATGTTTGCTTTGATTTTCCACCTTTGCTCCAGTGAACCTGCTCTGTTTGTTGTTGTGTCTCTAAAACAACTTGCCCGACTCCTGACTGTCCACAGATCTCCAAAGAACTGATCAACTTCTACGACTCTGCATACATCAAAGCTGTGGACGTCTCAGGGTCTCCCAGTAAAGACTCTGCCATCAAGGTGCTGGATGTTTTCCACCAGACGGTACGTCATGATGGAAAATCTTCACTTTATTGGGGCTCTGATGGCCCTAAGCCAGTTGTTTTGTTATGTCTATAAGCGATAGAAATCAATTTCGATCATGTATTTTGTTGAGTGAGTGACCTCTTGTTTCTGCTCTTGATCTCCCTTTCAGCTCGACTGCTGTGGTAAAGGAGACGACACTGCTCTCTTCAAACAAGTCATCGGCACCTTGTGTCCCAGAAAGTCTCTAGAAGATTTTCTGAAATCTCAGGTATACACATATTCTTACTAAAATTCACAATGAACACAATACCTTCACAATATCTGTTATGAAAATGTTTTTATTGGCTTTGTCTGCCATCCTTAGAATATATTTCAATGGCTGCAGAACAGACAGAAAATAGACTATTATTTAGCATCTTTAGAAAGAGGGGCAAATATAAATTTCAGGTTTTATGAAATTGCAACTTGAACTTATCATCAGCCTTTGGATTGACTAATTACAGCATCTCACCAAATGTAGCCAAATGCGAAACTGTAACCTGTAACCTATGAAACTGTTGTTGTTAAGAAATGGATGGTTGTCAAAAAGAAAAATCAAAAAGTAAATTCCTGTGCTTATTGATTGACTGATTGATTTCAGTTATTATTAGTGTGGGCAATATGGCAGTATACACCCCTGAGATAATATACATTTTATATAAGTTATAAATATAAGTTTTCCATACAGTTTATACTGTGATAGATAAATGTTTGAAATCAATGAGCAGGACTGCTTTATGACAATAAAGGTTGGCTCATTGGATCAATGTGATGATGTTCCTTTATGTCAGATATTTAAGTCTCTGGATTAGCCAAAAACAGACATCCCTGTCTGATTATTTCAATTATCTCAATTAATTTTCCAGAAACTTTACTTCATACCAAAACTCACTCAAAATTGACCCAGTTTGGATCAATATAGCACAGACCTAGTCCTGGCTTAACCCATTATCAATGGGTTGTTTTGATCCAGTGTTAGTATTGTTTTTTTATATAACCGTTGGGTTATTAACTCAAACTAAAATATGAATATTTTGACCCAGAACACAAAAAGCTCAAATTTGACCTCAAAATGGCCACAAATGTATTGTTAGTTGTCTGAAACGATGTGCTCAAAACTGCAAAGGATACACATTAACAATCAGTAACACATAGTGACATGAAGTTTAAAAAGAACTACAGTAGATTAGAACAGTTCACAACCATACCATATTTACTTTGGGTAAATAATCCAACAGTAATATAAAAAATAACACTAAAGTTTTAACTAAAACAACACCTTGTCTTGGGTGGGTTTCTACCCAAGTTAAAGTTACCCAGTATTGTGTTGGTGCTATATTGACCCAAATTACTGACACCAGCGATTAAGACTTTTACCCTTTTTGACTCCTTGTTAGTATTTATGCCACTAATAGATAACATATACATAATTAATTATTCAGAAGTGTAGTCAGAGGCAGCTGATTTTCAGCACCTTGTTTTGACAACTGACCCAGCTCTCTGTTACATGTAATCCATTACAGTGTGTGTACAGTGTGAGGGGTGAAAAATGTCTCATTTATCCCATTGGCATGTTCTGTTCTGCCTCTGTCTCCTCCCAGAGCTGTCATGATAAGCTGATCGAGCTGTTCTCGGAGAAGCTCTACCTGATTGGTCTGGCTGCCTTGGTGGTTGCTGTCATCATGGTGAGTGTCAGATTGAAAATGTAGTTGGTTATTTCACACGGCTGTGGTGTGAAAAGGCTCACAACATGGCCAACATTTCCCTGAAACTCCTGCTTTTATGAGCTGTGATAAGGATGCAGGTACTTGAATAGAAACTTATTGAATTAAGCCGTTCTGTCCTTTTTCCCATTTAGATTTTCGAGATGATCTTCACCATGGTGCTCTGTTGTGGGATCCGTAACAGCCCTGGAGTTTACTAGGCGTCACATCAGTCCACATCAGCCTATAATGGAATTATTTTATTATGGGTTTATATGCATCAGCTCCTCTTACTTATAATTATAACATAGCAAGATGGATATAGCTCTCTTTTTATTTTAGATTAGAAAATACTTGTTTTTATATTGCTAATCCATCAACACTCATCTGTCTTACACAACAATTTAGCTTCTGTCAGTCAGATGTTCTTTATTTATCATACAACACTTCACTTGAATCTTTTATACATACAGTATGTTATGAAATATTTCTCTGAAGTCATTGAACTTAATGCTGTTTTTATGGATGTATAAATTGTATATATACTTGTCATATGTTAATAACACTGAGGAGAGTCCATGTGATTGATTGTTTGTTATGTATCTCGCTGCAGTGTTATAATATAATTTAAGCAGCAGGGTTTCAGTGGTATATGGTAATGTAACGTCTTACTCTAACGATTATCAGGATGACTAGTTAGCCTAGTGTGTTTTTTAGTCGACTGTGTGTCTCGTTGTGCCTGATGAAACATCTTCATGCTGTCTCTCCTTTATTAACTTGTGAAACACTCGCCCTTAAATGATGACAATAACAGTCATGTCTTCTTACTCAGCCTGTTTTAATAATGCTAATAAATGATGTCTACACTACACCTAACCTTTTATTTCGCTTGTGACTCCTTAAGATGAAGCAATTTTTTGTTCCACGCCTATAATGTGTGAGCATTTCTCACTTCTCAGATTATTTCATTTGAATAGTTTTTAGAGTACTGAAGAGGTAAAATTACAATATTGGGGGGGGGGGATTTAACGAATATAGAAAAGTTAGGAAAATAAATATATTTTGTGTCCAAATGAGTTGAGTGAGTCTGAGTTTTTTTTTTTTTTTTCAGTTTTTGGGCAATCAACTCGTAGCCCAGTAGACTCTTGTAGAGGTCCCTGCCCCCAGGTTGGGAACCACTGCACTACACAAAGGAGTTAAATATATGAAATTTGAAATTCCACAACTTCATGGATCCAAGTCCTTACAGTGACATTCTTCACTGTGGGATTGTTTTAAATGTAGGACTATGCTCTGTGTTTGACTGACACACATACTGTACAAGATCTCTATTTGATCTGTACAACAATGTCTTTCCTGCCCTTGATAGTTTACTTTTTTCAAACCTACACACCGGCCCACAGTATTTGCCGTGTGTCACCACAGGGGGGCAGTGGGATATCAACACCCCTTTTGCTCAATCAGCACTATCTTTCCCACTGCAGCACAGCTGAAAACGCAACTGACTTGTATTTCTGGCACTGTGGCAGCAGACACACCCAGTAAACACAGTTTTTGTCCTGACAACAGGTTTACTTTTTCATCAGAGGACACAAAGCACTAACGCCATGTGTTACAAAGTTTACATTTAGTTCAGAATGCCCCCGAGCTCAAACACGTTCAAGAGGCATAATTGGTGGAAAGATATTTTGAGGACAAAACTTTGTAGAATGAAACTATAACACAGTGGTTATGTAAGTTCCTGGACAAGATAAGCAAAGTTAATGCAACGCATAAAAAGAGACCTTCTCTTGTTTTCTCAGTGACTTCTGTTTCTTCATTGCTAGACTTAATATTAGAACCACCTATAACTCAATGCAAGTCAACAGTAGTAATACAAACTACGGCTTCCAAAATGACCATAAAGTTGTATCAACACCCTTCTAAAATGTTTCAACGAAGGTGAACGTTATAACCTTCATGAAGGCAGGATTTATTACAGGACTTCAGTAGAGTATACCATATTTGGTGTTTAATGTACTGTATCTACAAAGTGTCTCTGAATTAATCTGTTTGAATTTGGCTTTATTATTTGGCTATTATTATTTAGTTTATTTTATTTAATGTACATTATATATACACATATTATAACACCCAATGCCCACATATGTTTGTTCTGATTTTAGTCTGTTTTTCGTGGTTTGGGCTTTGCCCTTAATGCTACAGTATACGATGAAATTTAGACAGCTGTGTTTTATGGTCAACATTGTGGCAACAGTTTAGGGAGCCCTTCCCTGTTTCAACATGACAATGTCCCCATGCACAAAGCCAGGTCCAAGTGGTTTTCTTAGATTGATGTGAAATTACTTGACTGGCCTGCACATAGCCCTGACCTCAACCCTAGCCAACACCTTTGGGGTGAACTGGGACGCCGACTGAGAGCCAAGTCTTATATTAATGCCCAAGGCTTTGTAATGAGATGTTCAACAATGACATATAGGTGCGATCAACAATCATCAATCACACAGGGGCTTTAAATCTTGGAGACATGTCTGATTTAGCATTAAAGTCTGGAAAACAAATAAATCAGTTTGTCAAATCAAGATTCAGTCACATCAGTTCTCTGTATCTCTGACCCGGAGAAAGCCTTCCACACCTTCATGTCCACCTGCCTTACTGCACTGCAAGTCTTTACATTTTTGCATCACTCATCAGGTCTCCAACTAGTTAAGAATGCCGCAGCAAGGTCTGTACCCTCCTGGAGACCCTGGGCCCTCTTTAAAGCTAGGGTAGGTAATGTATTTCAGAAGCATTTTTTGTTATTTTTGTTGAAATTCTCGTTACATCTCAACAGCAATCAATAAATCAAATGCTCTGAAAAAAATCTGGTATCTGTGGCTGTCGCAGAACTGTAATAAGCCCATCGCACACTCTGCCCGTGCACTCATTTGGGGGAGTGGCTTTGGAGGGAGGCCTGAAGGGAGGGGATGGGATTTTTTTGGTTGGATACTTTCAAAATCTAGCTGTCTCTTGCTAGTTTCTCCAACATTACCTACCCTAGCTTTAACAGCTCAAAAAACATACTTAACATTGTTTTATCAGCTTGATTATTCACTTTCCCAAATATATGAAATGCTTATAAACATGATTTTAGACGTCAGATACAGAAAATGAAGCATTACTTCATTCACAGCTGTGTTATACGCTCTGTGTTTGTGATTGGTGTCTGTACTTTTTATGATGCACTACCTTAAACCCAAATCCCAAATAAGTCTACTTGGAGGTCTAACAAGGAGATAGACCTCTCTGGGGTCTAACTGACTCCAAACACAAGTAAAATCATTATGTAGGATAACATACTGTAGGCCTACATTTATTTTTCTGTGAATTACTTTTTGGCAAACAAATGAATACATATTTGTTCATGTTTAGCCCATAAAACATGAAATATATCCTTATTGGGTTTAACACCTTTGCTTTATAGTCAATTCTGTACATTGTCACCTTCATCAAATGTGCAAGCTCACTTCATGGCAAAGGGTTGCCACTCAGATGCTTTTCTATATAATCCTTTGTTTGTTTACAAAGTGTAAAATGGTCTTGCCCCCTGATTACATTATAGAACTCCTGTCCTCATATCACAGTATCAGAAACCTGAGATCCTTTGACCAAAGGCTCCTGTCTGTCCCGAGATCCAGGACAAAGTGCAATGGCAACAGGGCTTTCTTAAAGCCGCTATAATCAATATTTTTACTATAACAATGTATGAAATTACAATGTGAAAATAATATGAAAGAGGTCACTCGCAGTGATGAATCCTCAGAGACTTTATGGAGCTTTATAAAGAGTTTCAGCTCATTTTTTTGCTGTCCAGCTGCAATTTCAGGCTTACTGTTACAGATCACTCTCACCACTCTCAAATCGTTGTTTTCAGCCGCAGCAGGCAACTGATTGCAGAGTAAAAGCTCTAAAAACCCACTGTACAGTACCTGCTCAGCCCCAAACGGCAGACAGACACAGCTAGTGACTAGCTGGTGAACATAGTGGAGCATTTAGCAGCTAAAGAGCCAGATATTTCCCTCAGGAGTGCTTTTAACATAACCTGCTCTCGTGGATGAATTACTGAACAGTACTACCAGGCACAGGCCCAGGGGCCAAAGCCCCCCCACAGATGACAGAGCCTCTGTTTGAAGAGTTAACATTTCTTGTTGTCAGAAGACTATACATTTATAGATATGTGTATATTACAAGCAAAGCTACTTATTGCTCTGAACTGGAAAAAAGTGATAAGCCAAATAATGTCTGGGTTAAAAATATGGCTCATTGTATGGGGCAAAATAAGATTACATAAGAGTAAATAAGATACACTTTGAGAGGTAAACTAAATGTTTATGAAGAAATCTGAAACCATTTAATCTATTATTGGGGCATGTTTGAATGTAAAAGTAATGGTATACCTCATAAGATATAACTCATAAGCGGTGAAATGTGCGCTCTGATTATTTTAGTTTTCACTTTTAACTTTAAAAACCAGTTTGTACATGTCAATGTGGTTGACTTTAAATATATATATATATATATATATATATATATATATATATATATATATATATATATTATAAATCAGGGTGTTTGTAAAAAGAGAGAAAAGTAGGGAGAAAGTGAGGGAAACGGGAGGGACGTTTCTTTTTCTGATTTATTTCAATTTGTGGTTCAAAAGATATTATTGGAAATATAAATATATTTGTTGGAAAAATTGATAATAAAAAGATTCTTTAAAAAAAACATTTCCTGTTGTAAAGTCACAGTTAAAAGTCGCAATGTCCTGATCAATTTTTGTTTTGCTCCTGAGTCTTTTCATTTTGAGTATCAGCCAACCAAATCCCGTCCAATATTTGTTTTTGTTGATTTTTCTTTGATATTACATCTGCACTGTGTTCTGAGGCTTCAGCGACTTTTCATTAAAATACAGTAACACTACTAAAGCAATATATATCGTTGTGATAGCAGAAAAGGTGCGTGCTGCATCTCAGGCTTACTCTGATGGTTACGTATAATATTTATTTTATATAGTGTGCTGTATGTATTTAGTTTAATATCTGAACAGAGGAGTGTCAGTGTAGGTCTGCTGTGGTAGGAAGCTTTGGACAGGCGTATGATGGCTTCTCTCTGTGTCCAGCGTGAACAAAATACTGACGTTCAGGTTCAGGTTTTAAACCAACAGCAGCACCTGAGAGTTCTGGTTCACCTGCAAAATGTCTCTTTCAGTCTGAGGTGTGGGGGGCCTTTAACATGTCCAGGGGCCCATTCTCTCATAATCCGTTCATACCTGCTGTTTTATTTCTTCTGAAACCTTTGTAGGTGTTTGTATCTATTTCTATGTGCATTGGGTGAACACGTGAGCATATTTTATTATTATTTTCTTCTGTGTATTATTTTATTCTTATGTTTTTTTTTTTAAATGTTTGGTACTTCTGGCCACGTAGTGTAGTTTCAGTGATCACCACAGACAGACAGACAGTTGGGGCCTGACGCATGAGACAGCAGGCAGAACAAGGTTGTCACACTCGCTCTCTCATGCAATCACTCTCTCTGACGCACACACACACACACACACACACACACATTGCCCTGAGCCAATAACCTTTAGGTTGATTTCGGTCACTCTGTGCCTCTGAACTGATGCTCTACTGACTGAGTCATCAAAGAAATGTTGCAACAGCCTAAAAAAAATCAGCACTGATGTTGAATCACACAACATAAATATAAATGTATTTAGCAAATTTATAATACAAAAACTCCCCTCAGTTCCCATGAAGACTTTCCTCCTCAGTAGAAGAGCAACAGCACAACTGAACAGCTAAATGCACTTTGTCTTTTCTCACTGGTCCTGAGTGTCACAGTCAGACTGTCTGCCCCCCTCTTCTGTACACACCCAGTGGTGTCATACTCCCCTGTGACTCAACTCTTTGTTTTGTTTTGTGTATGCCCTGCATTTACCTGCAATGGAAAGGGGAATTATAATTTTCAGGGCGGTGACTGTGACTATAACTTTTAATACTTTCTAATATCCCACCAGATCAGATCACTTGGTTAGACGAGCAGGTGCTCAACATCAGAGAGGAGAACATCTACAATCAACACAGCTTCAATGGTAATGGTGAGTCAAAATGTATGATTTTTATTTATTTATACCAGATTAATCTATTTTATTGCTGTTTGGATTATAAATTCATTTCACTGAGAATGTTTGTCTCTCAGACTCACTAAGCGGCATTCAGTGCATGCATGTGAAGCTGTGATTGATTGTTTCTATACAAATATGCCGTGACAATGAAAGTGAAGTCAGCGTGAACAGATTTGGAAGGAATGTGAAGAAATATTTGCGCAAGTGAAAGGTGATAAGGTGATAAGCTGATACTATAAGCAGAGGGAGGAGGAGGCAATCGGTCATGCTTCGATAGATCTCCTACTGCATCCGGTTCAGTGTAAAACTAGTGACTTTGATTTACTTTGGGAAAAATAAATCGAGGAAAATGATTGGCTGACTGAATAACCTTTAGACAGGCTGCAGTTCATCTCTTTCTGCTCAAATGCATTTAAACAAAGGAAGGAACCCAGGAAATAAAGCAATTAGAGCGAATATGTTAATTTATATGTATTATAATACATATAATATATGTATATAATATATATAATATAATAATTATATTTATTTATTCTGCTCCAACAGTGATTTTTTTCTAACAGTTTAGCCTGTATCCAGGCAGATACCACAGACATGCAGCATATAACATGAACTACTTCATATCACTTTAATATTGGCTGCAGTGACTCACAGTTGCTAAGCTCAAATAAAACAAGCCAGATAAACCTTAGGTGTGGCTCCAACTTAATAATAGAGAGAGTCTGTGCCACACCTGGTAACAGTCCTCCATTCATACTTAACATCATTTGATAGATTTAACTTCATATCATGCCAATTTGTGAAAACACCCTAGACAAAAAGGCCTTTACTGCTGCATACTGAAGCATAAAGTTTAGGGCATATACATGTATTAACCTAACATACATACAAAAAGTAGAACGTAAATACAGAATATATTAAGATGTTTCAAAATCTACAAAAAATGGATAAAATAGGTGTTACTACATGTAGATAAAATTTGTTCTCCCGTTGTTTTGTTGAAGAAAGAACAAATTCCTATGTAAACTATATTTATCTCCAATGCAAGATAACTTTATGAAGCTTTTAGTGTTCAGTGTGTCAAAGAGGTGTTGATTCAACATCAGTTACCATCAATTTAGTGGATGTTAATTTTTGAAACTGTGGATTGTATGGTGGGACAAAATAACATGAACACCTTACATTGTTTTATTAGTTGAGTGGATTTGTCAGACTCAGTTGAATTTTAGTTATATAGCACCAATTCATAACAGAAGTTATCTCATTGCACTTTTCCTACAGAGCAGGTCTAGACCGTACTCTTTATAATATTATTTACATATTATCCCTGTATACATTACATCTGTTGCATTGCTTATCTGTATGTAACAATGTTTATCTATATGGTCCCTGTTAAATAAACAAATAAATAAAACTGTTTTTGCAAAACTAAACAACCAGTGGTGGAAGAAGTACTCATACTGTATATTTTACTTAGGTAAAAGTAGCAGTACGACGGTGTAGAAATACTCTGTTACAAGTAAAAGTCATGTATGTAACTTTTACTTAAGAAAAGTAAATAAATGTTAGCATCAAAATATACTTAAAGTATCAAAAGTAAAATAATTCATTATGCAGAATGGCCCATTTCAAAATCATATAAATTATATTACTGGATTATAATTAGTGATGCATTAATGTGTTCATCCAATGCTGCAGCTGGTAAAAGTGGAGCTGATTTGAACTACTTTATACACTGCTGGGAAGCTCAATCCATAATAATACATTATCATTTATTGTGGATTTATATGTTGTGTTAATAATGTGAATCTGTAAAGTAACTAGTAACTAATGTTGTCAAATAAATGTAGTGGAGTAAAAAGTACAACATTGGCTTCCAAAATGTGGTGGAGTAGAAGGATAAAGTGGCATAAAATGCAAACACTCAAGTAAAAGTACCTCAAAATTATACTTAAGTACAGTACTTGAGTAAATGTACTTAGTTACATTCCAGCTCTGTAAACAACAGTGTTGTAAAAGAATTATAGCTTTATGGCTATAAAGAGATTAGCTTTGTCACATTTAACCTCATTATTAATGTAAATATGACTCCACTGACTATAATCAGGGCTGAATGACTGACAGCTGTTTTACCTGGTTTGTCCGCACTGTCACTTTCACTGTTTAACCCTGTTACAAGATGGATCTTTGCTTGTGTTTTAATGTTGATAGGACACAATTGTAATGTATTTAACTTACATTTTTTAAAAGTGTAACATTAAATTAAAAATTCAACTTAATGTTACATTAAAGTATATTTTAACATTTAAAAAGCCTACAGGGTCCAAGAAGATACATTAAAATAGCTTTTTTGTACTCAAGAAAAACAAATACACAACAAAGACAATACACTTATGCATTTATAAAAGCAATTCATGCCCCACTTGAACAAATATTTTTCTGCCCTATCAAATATCTCAGGTTCAATACCCTGAACCGGCAGGATAAATCTAGGTGGGGAAAGTGAAGGAGAGCTTGCACCTCCCTCATTACCATCGCTGAGGTGCCTTGAGCAAGGCGCTTAACCCCACCTGCTCCAGTGGAGCTGCCCAGACTATGGTTGTACTGGACAGCTTCCAGGTGTGAATATGTAACTGTCATTAGGGCGTTCCTGAATAAGAAAGCATTGCTCAGTGACACTACCTGTGAATAAATGGAAAAAAATAAATATATATCTTGATATTATCCTTGACGTTCTTTTACTCAAGTCAATTTTATTAATTACCCCATACTACAAACACAAATTTGCCTCAAATGGGTTTCCACTGAAGCAGTCTGGACTCAGAGTGGCCGACAGACAAAAACCTTAAATATCTCTCTCTACAGTGATCTCAAACACGGTACATCTGAAGAAGTATAAAAAACAATTCCTTTTGTAAACGTTTCAGATAACATCCACATAATCTTCAAGCAACGGTGGACGAAGTATTCAGATCCTTTACTTAAGTCAAAGTAGCAAAACTGCAATATAACAATAATCCATCACTAGAAAAAGTCCTGCATTGAAAATGTTACTTAAATAGATACAGTGGGATAATATAATATAATAAAATTATATATTTTTAATTGTATAAGTATAAAGTAGCATGACATGGAAACACTCAAGTAAAGTACAATTCTCAAAATTGTACTTAAGTACAGTACTTGAGTAAATGCACCTAGTTACATCCCACCACTGTCTTCAGGTCGTCTGTTAAAAATAAATTCAGGTTATGCAGGGAACAAAAAACAGGAATTTTAAAAAAACTTAATAGTGAGAGAAAATATTCAGAGATAGATTTATGCCACTTACAGGTCTTTTCCAATAAAATAAAAGCTCACAAACATTTCGTAATCCAGTTATGAGATACTACGCTCTGCTGGAGAATTCATCATAAATAGCTGACAGAAATCTGACTCACACTGTGTGATTCCTATCTAAAAGAAGACCAGCTCACCTGTGAGTCAAAAAAGAGGGCAAGTACAGGCAAGTGTAGAAAGCATGCTAGAGTGTGGAGATAGTGTGGAGGGCAGATAATGGCTATTTGGTTTCATGGGTTGCATGAGAGCTACTGGACTAATTACACGGCTTTAAAATAAAAGTGGACTTTGAGGAAACTATAAACTATTTCCAGAAGGAGACGGTAATGCAACGTTAAGGGTGCCAACTGCCGTAAAACCGCAAAAAAGAAGAAGAAGCAGAAGAAGAAGAAGCAGAGGAAGAGCACCTGAGTGTCTCGGCTCAGTGAGGCTCCACCTCCTGCTGATGTGCAGCCCCGCTCGCTCTGTGCGCCTCCCGGAGCTCTCCACACACTTTCAGCTGCGCAAACACCAGTGTTGTGTTTTGTTCAGACGCCCTACTTGCGTCTCGCTTTTTAAATTTTCACCATGAGTGCCTTGGCCTCAGAGAGCGTGTTTTTGTCCGCTTTACAGCCCAACACCTCGGTCACCACCTACGGGCTCCCGTCTGACATCCAGCTCGGGAACGGGAGCTCCGTGTCGGACGAGGTGTCCAGAGCGCGGCGCGTCCAGCAGCAGGTCCAGATGAGACTGGCGGAGAAGTCCACACTTCCGCGTCAGAATGGATCAGCCTCACACTCCGCCATGTCAGGTAAACATCGACAAGTCTCTCAACTCACTTTCATAAGGATCTACATCGGCTTTATGTTCTGCTCCAAGACAGTATTTCCGTGTGAAGTGCCCACTTGAGGGACTTGTAAAAGTCAAAGTCACCACACAGGTACAGGTGGCATTGTCTGACTATAGTGCAGAGTTTATATTCTAACAATAGACCATCTGTGCTATAGACGGGGCATCGACGCTCTTATCTGAGCAGTCAGTCGTGTTTCCTATGGCCTTACTCCAAAACTGATATATTAAGCATCAAATACTGGACATCCCATATCGCAAAACTGTTATGCCCCTGTTTATATTTTCAAAAATTAAAATCCCTCCAAGGTCCGTCTTCCCTGTTTGAATCACACCACACAAGCATATTCATAAATTGTGAACATGGAGGTTACTGAGGAGTATTTTCATTTTTGATGAATCTACTGATTATTTTCTCCATTAATTGATTAATCGATGGGTTCATAGAATGTCAACAAATAGCAGAAAATGCCCATCACAAGTTTCCAGAGCCCCTGGTGATGTCTCCAAATATCTTGTTTTGTCAGATGAAAACCAGAAAATATTCACATTTAAGAGGCGGGAACCAGCGATTGTGCCATTTTTGTTTAATTACTTAAATGATTCATTCAAATTCAGAAGAGTGGACAATTAGTTTTCTGTTGATCGACTAATTGATTATTTGACTAATGGTTGCAGCTCTAGAGGTTACTTTCTCTTTTATTTACTTATTATTATTTTACTGGAACCCAATTCATAATTCCCTGAAGTGACTCAGATCAGTGGAGTAGCTTTTACTTTCAAGTGCAAGAGCATGAGTTGCCTGGTGTGTGTGTGTGTGTGTGTGTGTGTGGTGTTTTTGTGCATGCCTGTCCCTGCTGCATTCCTGTGGACTTATTTCTCATCAGGGAATCTGCCATTCAGCTGCTTTGCAGGTTCATAGCAGATGAACTTGAGCTGTAGCCTCAAGCAGCAGCGATTTTACTGTCGTGTAGCTGCACAAGAGAAAGGGTTAATGTATAACAGGCCCAAACAAGCGCTGCATTCATGAAGTTCCCTGATAGCAGACTACATTGAAAGCCTCCCTCTGTGGGATTTGGTTTCAGGTCTGCCTCAGCTTTAAGAGGTGAGGTTTCAAGAGATACCTGGGAGATGACAGCGCTGTGAGAACCAGCTGCTGTGTTGCCTGTTCAAAGACCGAGAACAAGATTGTCAAAGGTGTCTGTCTGAGCCGTGTTGGCACACAGACAAAGTCAGTCAAGGTGGGATTGTTACGTAAGCAGTCTTGAGACTCCCACAGGGGAAATGAAAGGTTTCCAGGAGAGTTGGGAATTAGTTTACTCGATTGTTACGACACATTTAATGATATGACGCAGGTAAAGAGCTGAATTAGTGTCAAATGTAGAGCTACACAGTCTTGTCTTGTGTTGTTTATGAAATCTGGTGACTAAAACTTGTGCACCTGCTCTCTGCTGCTTGATTCACAACGACATTCCTTCGCGTCCCATAATTCACTGTTTTCCCCCAAACTACAGGGAGCAGACAGAGCAGGAGTTCTTGTTTATATGACCTCTAAATTCTGGGCTGTGTGGTGCCAGAAGAAGAATCATTTTCTCATTCTTCTAGTTTCAGGCGCCAACAATACTGTCCGTGCCATTTGTAATGGCTGGTATGCAGAGGGACATAAATGCTAAATGGGTCACTGTCAGTTTCTGCCTCCATTATACTTGTCAAACCCTTTGGTCAAACATGGCCAAATTGATGAAAAACTAGGCTGAGCGATTTGTTTACACTGTTATCTCCTTATCGCGTGTCCTTTGGCCTGGGATTTGCCGGGAGGAAAGAATAGCCATAAAATGTTTTCATGTCATATCCACCCCCTTTTGAAACCTGTACAAAAGGGAGAGAAGAATTCTTAACAGGGAAGGCTGTCATTTCAGTGGTTTGTGGCTTTGGAGAAGCTCATTATGAATGCATGAGTGTCCACACATGTGGAAAACACCCACAGGATTCTGTGAGGAACGCCGCCTCCTCTGGATCTACAGTAAATGCTGCAACAACTGCAGTGCATTTAGGGCAATGACTAATTGGTGCTCACAGGTGGACAAGTCTCTGCAGAAAGTGAGAGCTGAAAAAAAAAGAGTGTATGTGTGAAGTCCTTGGCTTTATGACCACATTTGATTTTTCAAAAGACAACATGTAAAGGTGTGCTGGGCGTTGCCAGGGTTGGGCTTGGGCTGCGTCAAGGGATGTATCACTCGTTCTCCACTGTACCAACTGGTTTGGTGTGTGTGTGAGCTCTATAGAAATGAAGCATGAAGGCAGTTCACCCCCTCCCCTCTACTGACATGGGAAGTGTAAGAGCTACAACTGTTCAGGCTCAACATATAGTCGCAAATCTTTCTTTGGTTTTTAATAATGTTTCCTCAAATTATTTTATTATTTTAGTTGGGACTTCAATGCCATACTGGGTTGCAGTATGGCGTCATTAAGTGTTTGGGCTCCCTCAGGGCAAAGAAATTAGTTAGTTTTGAATCATGATCAGTGTGGCCTGGATCTAATATTGATCATTGGCTCGAGCCTCGTGTCAGAACATTCAAGGTGCTTTGAAGGAGCAAGAACACTGACTGCCGGTTACCTTTTTAGCCATGCTAGCGGTGTGGCTTCTTTGATCCAGACTGAAATATCTCAACAACTATTGAATGGATGGCTAGGAAATGTTTGTATAGATGTTCATGGATCCCAGAGGGTGAATCTTACTGACTTTGGTGATCCCCAAACTTGTCCTCTATTGCCACCATGAAGGCATTTTTCTTCATCATCTTTTCTTAAAAAAACAAGAACTATAAAATCAATCAACTCTTTGTCTTCTTTGTGCAGCACTTTGCATCGAGCACTTTGATTGTTGTTTGGTTGTTGACATTTTTGTTCTTTTGTGAACTGTAGACATTTATGTCCACCTCAGGATGATTTATAAGAACTTTGGTGATCCCTTAACTTTTCATCAAGTGCCATCATCGGTTCAAAATTTTATTTAGTCAAATACTTTGTTTTATGACCAAATACCTGCTAACATACTAAACTAAGACATGTTAGCATTTAGCTTAAAGTACAGCCTTACAGAGCTGCTAGCATGGCTGTAGGCTGTTAGTCTTTTTTATTGTTAGTTTGCATTACTGTGTCTTTGTGTGTCAGATGTGAACTGTTCTCCAAGTGAAGGGTAACCAGAGACGTCAGACCTGATGACTGGTCAGGTCCTGCTGTTACAGACTGTGTGCAATCCAAGCGTCAGTGCAATGGGACACCTGCTATGGAATTTATTAGGCTATAGCAATTTTACCACCACATTTTTTCCTGCCATAAATGGTGCCAGTGCTCATTGTTGTAAATTAAAGAGGGTAGACATCTCGTCATGCTGTGATTAAAACTACCTTCACTGTGCCATTTGTTACATCTTCTTGATAATTTTGCTTATTTTCTTTTATCCTTTTTTTTTTTTTAAACTTTAAAATTTTACTTCAAATGAATTTATATGAGCAACAATGAATTAAATAACAACAACCCAAAGAAATGTATGTTTAAATTTGGAAACATGAGCTTGTGAAAGTAAACAGGATTACATTTTCATTGTTTCAGTGATTGTATTGTTACATGCAGTAACACCAGCAAAGGTCAGGGTTGACTTGATGCTATATTATTTATATATGTGGCAGAGCTCAATGATCAGTTGACGCAACAAAAAACATGTTTATGTTTAAGACTCTAAGTTCTTCTCTTGGCTAAGGTACTGGAATTTAAAATGATAAATAAAAAAAGTCCCTACATTTTCCATTGTGAAAGGTGACCTCACAACAACTTAAAAATTGTCCGTTTTACATTTTCCGTCTACTTTTGACCTAGTCATTCTAGACACATAGTCAGCAGCTGAGTCAAGCTGAGTCTACTTTTAGAATAAAGACGTGTGAACGCCCTGCTTGCAATAAATAAGTGAAAATATATTTGCACTGTATTTGATATTACAGCTTACAGAATAAATGCATACACTCTGTCATAAAATCACCATAAAGTGCTGATTAGTTAAGTAACTTTTTAGCTGAATGGCATTTATAATATATACTTAGAAGTGCTTGTACTTGTAAGCGATAAGTACTGTATCTCAATCTATCTGTCGGGACAGGGCAATGCAATTACATACAGTTCACTGTATGTTTTTAATTAATTGTTTTGATTATACTGTATCAAAGAAAAGGTGGAACCAGTTTTTAGTCTTTCAGTAAAGCTTAATTTTATTACAGTTGATCACTGATATCAGTGTGATTATATGTGGTACTTATTTGTTACTCTGTCGCTCTGCTTCCTTCCAGACTACAGTGGTTCTTCTACAATCAAGTATCAGACCTATAACCCAAGTTTCAGCTCTAAATCATCCTACATGTACTCAGGCTCCAAAACAATGGTAAGCACTGCAGGATTATCTCACTGTTTCAGCATGTATTCACACATATCATGGAAATATTCAGCCGATCATGTAATGTGTCATTTAACTGTAAAAAAAAAAACATACACCATCACTGACCCTCTGCTGGTGTCACAGTGGGTCGCCCAGGACACAGCAGGTGTGGTATTTCACAGTAGGCTGTTATGAAATCAGCTCAGGGTTTTCAAATCCACCCTCAAGATTCCTCCATTTTAGTGATTCAACAGGAAGATGCTGGCTTTGCGCCACAGATGTTTGAGCTCTGAGCTTAAGAGAGACCTGAATTTGAATTTTATATTTGAGTTAATAGTAAAGCTGACCTCTCCTAAATTGATTGTATGTTTTGTATGAGAAATGGAAATTAATATGACAAAAAATTCTTAGGGCATGACCTTTTGTTTCCTGAATGATAGTCACATCCCTGTGATCAGATTTTGTCAATGTTCAGTGACTCACAACAAATTCACCCACACATACAGTTCACTAGAACATAATGAGTAACTCTGGTTACACATTTGATTGTAACAGTTGATCCTCTCTTCATCCTCAGGGTCCACGGGTATCCCAGAGGTCGGGCTTCAGCTGCCAGTCTGCTGGTCCAGACATAGCCCAGTTCCACAGGATCAGTGTCGGGGGTGGAGGGGTTGGTGGTGGTGGTGGTGGTGGTGGTAGTGTTACTAGTGGTGGCAGTTTTTACCGAGAAGACATGCGAATGGGCGGCTACCAAGGGAATACCAGGTCCCAGAGCAGAATGGACCCAGAGACTTTCTCCATGCACGCAGTGCGGCAGCACACAGCGCAGGTGAATCCCTGGATAGTTGATAGCAGCGATGCTTGCAGCTTGATCTCTGACCGGGACACCACCTTCAACCGCCAGTACACTCAGAGTGCAATCAACGGCTACACCAACCAGGTGAGGCAAGGAGGAGGCGCCATGACCTTTCCGGCAAACATACGCCGATCTCTTAGTAGCACTCTTTCTCATGGTGGAGGAATGACAGGAGGAGAGGCGGAGATCATCCAGCAACATTCCTACAAAGGCCCAGCCCACCGGACCATCAGCAGGATTACAAACCGAAACCGGATGAGCATGGGCTCCATGTCTGGGACCCTGCAGCACCAGACGTCCTCAGGTGGGAGCATCTATGGTGGAGGGGGGGACAGAGTGGACACAGGGTTCATCGCATCCGGAATGTCCACTGGTTCCCAGGGGACCATATTAATGCAGCGTCCGGGCACCCTGTCCCGTGCCATGTCAATCAAAAGCATGCATAGTGTTGGCAGGGGCATGGACATCTACGGTGGGCAGATGGACATGGGAGCCAGCATGGGCAACCTCAGCGGGTGAGAAGCTCACATGACTAACAAAGTCGCCCATTATTTCTGCTCACATTGATGTTTCTCATTCTCATACTATTACTGACAGATCTTCAGTGTTTAATGGTAGGCTATACATGCAAAAAGGTCTCTGTTCACATTTGACTGGTTAGATTTCATCAACCTCAAGAACCAACCTGAGTACACGTTGATGTTGACTGATATGAGGAAAGTAAAGTATAAGTCTGGTGATATTCTATAACTTTCCTATTGTCAACAAATTCAAAGAAAAGACAAAAACCAACAATGAACTTATCCTACTAATACATATTGTCTTTGTAGGCAAAGCCTGATATACAGTAGCTTAATCTTCTGAGCCAATCTTGTGTGCCTCCATTGTATAAAAACTACTAAAAACACGTCAATGAGCCACACTTTTGTGTCCCTCTATTACGATGAGCATGTGCACTGTGGTTTTATTTTGATTCAATCCCATGTGCACTGTCTTACAAAAATACAGAACAAGGCCTGCCTTATCCTTCAATTGGGTTATAATTCTCAATGACAGCGATAACAGCTCTAGTCATTCTGGTGGAGTCATTTACTTGACCTTTTATGACTGTCAGTGAATTTTATACACCAGTATGATGGCGTCACAACTTTCATGTGTCAGGAGGTTTTAGTGAGGGAGTGTGTGTGATGCAAACTGTGGATTGGGACATGGCTGCATAGTGGCAGGACTGGTTTTGGGTGTGGCAGCTCAGTTTCAAGCCTCGCATTTCACACATCCCACAGCATGTGGTTTGCAGACCACTGTGTGATTTTGGAAGAAATTCAACAAGCTGAATTTTGCAGACAAGAAACAAATCATCTTTGAATAATTATTGTGGCTACTCTGTTGCTTTTCATTCAAACATCCAAAAGACATATTTTGTGCTACCATACACAAAAACAGGGTAATGACATAATTAAATGTTTTAGATTCTTTGGTTGAATTTGTTAATTTGCTCCTTCGGCAGGATCACATCCTTGGACATGCCCACAGCAGTGCAACATCTGAGAGAGCCCGACCCTGAACTGCAGGTCCTGGGTGCCGCCTACATTCAACATGAGTGTTACAATGACAACGACGCCAAAATTGAGGTACTTGACTGTTTAAACTTGTGGTTAGAATTCTTCTGGGTCTTTCCTCTCTGTAATCCCTTACTGAGAAACTCAGACATGAAAATTGTTTTCCTTCAAGTATAGGCGTCCATTGATGGATGTTTCTCCATTTATGGTGACATGAAGTAGCTACAGATTCTGTAACTCCAGTTGTTTCACATGTTGCTCAATTTTTGTCATTGCTGTAAACGTATCTGGACTCTGCCCTATATAGGTGTTGAATGGCAGACGTAGAAAAGAGATTAAACTCTATCATATCTAACTTATCTTATGTGACACACTTTTATGACGGCTCAGTCGATCAGTTAGATTGTGAGCTGGTTTAGAGTCTGTCTTTAAATGAGTTTTCTGAAAAGAGATACAGATGATTTTATATTAAAGGGAATAGGTTGACATTTTGGGAACTAAACTTAACGTTAAATAAGAAGTTACAGACAGCAGATGGTTAGCTTAGCTTAATATAAAGCCTGGAGACAGGGGGAAACAGCTAGCTTGGCTCTGTCCATTGGTAACAAAATCATCCCGGCACCTCAGAAATATTTTCCATACAGGAGAGTGATGTTGAATCTTCTCATCTAACTCTCGTTAATGAAAGGAATAAGTGTATTTCCCAAAATGTTTAACTATTCCTTTAAAGCCCCTATGTCAGTATTTGAAAAACTCCTAGTAGTGGTATAAAAAAAGGATACTGAGGCTGACAGCAATGCACGCTGATGCAACCTGGGCACACAGATGAATGGGATGAGACTGCAATGAGACCATTTTTCTACAGATAGAAACTTGAAGTTATAATCACATAAAAGAGGGGCTTTAATCCATAGTCCAGAACTCTGTTTATTTCTTTAGTTTCTAAGCTAATGGAAAAAACGTGAATCACCTAATCATAGGAGAAAACCAAAACATTAAAGAAGAAATGCACAAATCCTAAGCAGAACTTTTTTTTCTTGTCACCCCGTCTTTAGGTGCGTCACTTGAAGGGCATTGGTGAGCTGGTGAAGCTGTTCAACTCCGACAACCAGGAAGTGCAGCGTTATGCCACTGGTGCCGCACGTAACCTCATCTATGAGAATATGGACAACAAGGTGGCCCTGATCGAGGAGGGCGGCATCCCACAGCTGGTCGAGGCACTTAGGGAGCCCGATGATGAGCTCCGCAAAAACATCACTGGTAGGAAAATCCTGATTTCAGTCATTAACATAAAAAACATGACACAACAAGGAGAGTTGATCTCAGACTGCTTACTTTGGACTTTTACCTCAAGGAGAAATGAATGCAAACTAGTTAGTCACAATATTTTGATGCAACATGAACTTGGCAGTGGCGTCTTTTGATATTCTTTGAGCCAACAGTAGCCTTTGCAGTTGATATCATTCCACAGCAAACAAATAGGAGGATGGTGGCAAGCTGAAACTAGACACTTTCACAAGAATCCACAGATTACGAGCATTTACTGTAACTAAACCATAGTTTGAATTAGTACATTTTTTAAAGAGATGTGAGAAATGTTATTATTTCAGTAGAGTGTTTTTGCTTTGTTTTTAACCTTTATTTTACCAGGAATATTCCCATTTTTAGATTCAGAATCTCTTTTACAAGGAAGTCCTGGGCAAGACAGCAGCATAAAAAGTTTCACAAAAAACAAACAAACAACAGAAGAGTTAAAACAAAACAGTAAAGAGTTACAACAAACAGCATAACAATTTCACACAGTAACAGGGAATGTGCATTCTGTGATCAAGTAGTCCTTAATCCTGTGTTTATAATCTTCCATGCTAATAAAGTAATTTAGTTTAAGGTTTAAGTTTAGTTTAGTTCTCTGTAGCTCACACCAAGATGGAGTGCAAAAACATTAAAAGCACTTGCACCAAAGACCCACATGACCGAAGGTTACAACTACTGATAGTTTTTAGAATCAGTAGAGAACATAAATAAGGAGGCAGTTCATGTAAAATGGCCTTTATAAAGAAAAATGTACCAGTGCTCCATTCTATGGTTGTATAAGGACTTTCTCATACAAACTGCAATGATGTGTGCGGAAACCAGAATCAGAGAAATTGTAACACCACATGGTACACAGAATCTAACATTTTCAAAGAAGATGAATTTGCATGCATATATAAAATATCACCATAATCAATTGCTGATTAAAAACGTTGCTTGAACCAGTCTTTTCCTTACACCAACAGAAACACAGCAACATTCATGTCTGTTGGCCTTGCAGTGTTCAAGTCTAAATAAGTTTTGTTTACAGTTGACTCATGACTCACACGTTCTTTTAAATTAATCTGCAAATCTGCAAATTCACAATTATCTGTTGTCTTGGAACTGGCAGTCATACTCTCGTAAAATTAACTGAAAATTAAGAAAATGGATGTTGCAACTACAACTCTATAGTGTAGAGATTTGCAAGGCATGTAGTGTGTCTGACTACATAAAGAGTAGGAGGTGGAGCTGCAGTCTTTTCTATAGGGTGTGTGAAGAGGGAGTGAATGGGAGTTGTCTGGGCTTGCAGCCCAACAGTATATCTGCCGCTCCCTTTGAGCCATGACAGCTTGATTTATGTCTGCTGGATCACTAATAAACTCAGTCGGTGTCACATGTTCAGTAACAAACATTGGGAAAGTGATAAATAACAGAGCAACTGTACTTGTGCACCCTTTTCTGGTTAGTTTGCCAGAATGTGACAAAGAGGTCTTATCTTACCCACATATGTAGTGCAAACTAATGTTTTAGCTTCACTACCTTTTTGAATTTCTCTTATAGGTTTTGAAAAGCATTCATATGTGTTTTGGAATAGTTTCAACTCATGTATGACAATTGAATCCTTAAAGGAATAGTTCAACACTTACTTGCTTTCATGCTGAGAGTTAGATGAGAAGATTGATACCACTTTCATGTCTGTATACTACAGCAAGCAGCCAGTTAGCTTAGCTTAGCTTAGCTTAGCACAAAGACTGGAAACAGGGGGAAACGGTTAGCCTGGCTCTGTCCAGCAGTACTAAATCCGCCTCCCAGCACCTTTAAAACTCCAGGATGTCACTGCACCTAGCCAAGAAATAATTTGGTAAATACTGTAGCCTCTTGTACTGATTAAACTAACAAGGAATAACGTGTTAATTAGTAAACTTTAGAAGTGCTGGTAGAGTTTTTGTTACCTTTGGACAGAGCCTGGCTAGCTGTTTCCCCCTTGTCCTTATGCTAAGATAAGCTAACAAGCTGCTGGTTGTAGCTTCATACTGAACAGACAGACATGAGAGCAGTATTGATCTAACTCTTGGCAAAAAAGCGAATAAGCGTATTTCCCAAAATGCTGAAATATGTCTTTAAACTGAGCTGACTGTAAAACATCTCCAAGACTGAAGTTAAAAATGTCCAAAAGTCCTGACCTCAAGGTTAAGAAATGAAACATTAAAGAAGCTACAGCATTATGCAAAATGAGTCATAAATGTCAGTTTTGCTGACACTACTCCCCTGTTGTGTATATGTGCAGGTATCTTGTGGAACCTTTCATCCAAAGACAACCTGAAGGAGAAACTGGCCAGGGAGACACTTCCTGAGCTGACTGAGAGGATCCTCATCCCTCTGTCAGGCGACGGAAACTCTGAAGGCATCCAGCAGTCCCCCTCTGAGGCAGAAATCTTCTACAACACCACAGGATGCCTCAGGTGCACCTCACTTATCTGTCTTCTCTCTGTGGTTGCAGCATAGCTTTTTCTCTCATGACCACATTTGCATTTTGGGAACTTGTTCTGGGCAGAACACTCCAACTCATGTGTCAGCTGACAGCTACTGGAGCTTTTACCACACCCATCACTTTTCATTGTTGTTTGCAAAATCCTGCGTCGCTGCAGCCTCCAGTTGCTTTGGTTCTGCTCTGTTTACGTGCACCCTTGCCAAATTAATTACCATTTGGGGAATATTTGCAATACTCCCTGCATGATATTTATCATGTGATTAATTTCACAGCACAGTGCCAGGAGTGAAAACACTACCACATTCCTCTCTATTCCCACCATCTGGCCAAAGTAATGACTTGCATGATTCCTGACTGAATTTGACCTGAAATAGCTCCCTGACCTCTCACTCGCTCTGTGTGCTCAGGAATCTGAGCTCTGTGAACGAGAAGACCCGTCAGCAGATGAGAGAAACGCACGGACTGGTGGACTCTTTGGTGGGCTACATCAAGGCCTCCTTTGACGATAACAAGGCAGAAGACAAGGTGAGACAAGGAGAGATAGAGCTGGATTTAAGATGCTGTTCAACCAAAGTCTTGTGTATTAATTTGTGTGTGTGTGTGTGTGTGTGTGTATTCTTAGGGGGTGGAAAATGCAGTGTGTGTCTTGAGGAACCTCTCCTACCAGCTCTACAGTGAGATGCCTCCATCTGCTCTGATGCGCCTAGAAGGACCAACCAGAGCTCAGGACTCAGGAAGGGGTGACGCCATTGGTTGCTTTACACCTCAGAGCAAGAAAGCAAAAAATGTACACACATGTGAGATTTACCCATCAGCATTTTGTCTGCATGGACCAGACCATCCATCTCAACACTGTCTTCTTGTGTCTTCCTTCCCCTGACAGAGCCAAAACCAGGATCTCTCCACTTTCACCGAGGTTGCTCGAGTGCCAAAGAGTGTGGAGTGGCTGTGGCACCCACAGATAGTGGGGGTGTACAACCGTGTGCTGCATCAGTGTGAGATCAATTCCACCACCCGTGAAGCAGCTGCTGGAGCGCTGCAGAACATCACAGCTGGAGACAAGAGGGTAAGCAGCCCATTCATGAGTTCTCCTGGAAAAGCATTCAAATGCAACAATCTAAGTTGGTCCCATATTTGAATTGTCTCTCTCTCTTTGTCCTGCAGTGGGCTTCAGTGCTGAGCCGTGTGGCTCTGGAGCAGGAGCGCATGCTGCCAGTGATGCTGGACCTTCTGCGTACCAGCAATGACTTGGAGTTGCGTTCTCTCACAGGCTTCCTCCGAAATCTGTCCCGTCATGCCAGGGATAAAAATGACATGGGTCAGTTTTTCTTCTTTTTTTTTATGCTTGTTAGGTATAAATAATTTATAGCCTCTGAATTACCTGTTAATCTGTTATACCTGTAACCCATTCAGTAAAATGTGTTTGTTTGATCACATTTGAGACAGACTCCAGTATCAGTAATCTGGTTGCTGAAACTGGATTGGTTAAATTCAGACACAAAAGTTTAAGATGAAATTCAAACTTCCAAGACACAAAGAATAACCAATCAAGCCTGAGTGGAATCAATCAATCGTCTTACCAAAAGTGCAACAGTCAAAGTTTCAATTTGGAAACAACACTGTTAGGTATTATTTAATAAGAATTTAACACTCAGAAACTCAGCTTGTCTGTTTCATCAGGATTGAGTGAGAGTGACCTGACAACATAAACATAATCAAACAACTGTCATTCGATCTTGATTCAAATGTCGCTAAATCCTACACACATAAATCGGTGCACAAAGATCACCCTTCACACCAGCGAGAGAGCATCTCTCACGTGAAACAACCATACTGTTTGAATTGGCAGAAAATTGTGTGTGTTGTAAACATATCATCCTAACGATACTTGTTGGTTTATCCAGCCACAAAGGTGGTGAACAACCTGGTGACCAAGCTGCCTGTTGATGGAAACCAGAAGGAGCCCTCCAGCGAGGTGGTGGTCAACATCTGTGGTATTCTCAATAACTTGGTGACCGGCAGCTCTATAGCTGCCAGAGACATCGCCTTCTTTGATGGCCTGGCAAAACTGGTCGGCATCAAGAACTCGCATGACAGCAGGTAAAGTGGCTTGCAAAGTGGTGAAACATACTGTGCTAGTTATATGTGTACTTACATGAGCCCTGATACAAACATTTGCACATTTGCATGACATTTGATGTTGAATGTTACACAAAATATTGCAGCCTATCTTTGCACACAAGGTTATTTGTACCAAGTGTTAACCTTGGATGAATCTTTTTTTTTTTTTTTTCTAGCACTGCGAAGATGAAAGCAGCCAAAGCAGCAGCCACAGTTCTCAGCAACATGTTCCAGTACAAGAAACTGCACAAAACATACAAATCGGTAAGAGAATGTAGAAATGACTAAAAAGGAGCTCTACCTGATTGATGTTAAAGTAGCCAAAAAAAAAACTGAGGAGAAAAAAATCAAGAATATATCAAGGATACTGCAACAGTATTGAAATTTTTTTTATATAATTGTCTATTGTGAGTTTCAGCATTCTGTATTCTGCTAAATCTCTCAACTTATGAATCTTTAAAGTTAATTATAATTGTGTATTATCTAATCATCGAATCACATAGTATAGGGTTTTAAACATGAATAAGTATGTTGAAAACTTTGTGAAAGCACAGATAGCACTGTTATAAAAACACATGATGAATAAAAATGTCACAACTAATGTATGACTATACTGCACTACAGGATATCTTACTAAGGGACTTAAAAATATTCTCAGACACATTTTTCTCAGAAAACAACTGCCCTCAATTTTTGTCTGAAAGCTTCAGTACTTTTTTCTGTCATCTTTCAACTTCACATCATAATTAATTCAGTATAAAGACATAAAATACATTTTCTATTGGCAGTGCCCCCAGTTCATCACAAAACACTTTGAGTGTGTGTGTGTGTGTGTGTGTGTGTGTGACTGATGACATTCACACACACACACACACACACACACACACACACAGTCCTTTGCATCCATGTCTTGGGCAGGACCAGGTAGGTTTACTGCCTTTCGCAGATTACGACTTGCCCCTCCCAAGGGTGCGGTGTTCAGTTTATTTCCTAATGAACAAGTCCCAACAGAACAGAATACATGTGCTAATGCTTGTTTTACATACAGTTGTACATTGAATACTCAGATACCTGCACCACCATGTTACGAAAAATATGTACATACGCAAAAATTAAGCTTTTTAAACACAGAATTGCGTAACTATGAAATGGAGCTCAGAGGTCACTCCAGGTCAACACCTCACTGGTGTGCAGTATAATTAATATTAAAATAAGAACTTAAATAAATTATACACAATACTTTTGCTGTGTTTCATGTCCAAACAAATGTCATAATACCATCTTGTTTCTTTGTGTTACAGAAAGGGTTTACAAGACCAGATTTTGCAGATATGACGATCTAACGTAGTTCACTTCTACAACAGTGATCAGTCCTGCACTCTACCAGCCCCCTTTAGAGCAAATCTTTTCAGATATGCCGGAGTAAATAAACTCTTTATACTATTCAAAGATACCTTGGGTTCAGTTTTTAACTGCCTTTGTGATTAAAAACATGAACACACAAGTGATGGAGGATCTACTCGATGAAAAAGGACTTCCTGTGTATTTTTAAAACTCGATGGACATCAGGACCTGAAATGTGGATCCAGTACAGTGGATTATTGATGGACTAATGTGTGCACCTTTAACCGTTTTGTTTGAACACTGTATGTTTTAGTGTGGAATCAGGGATTTATTTTTTTTTTTGTCAGAGCAACTTGTTTTGCAGCTGTTTGTGTTTCTGCCATTTTGAAAACAGTTCACGACTGTTGATGGACAATATTGGTGGACCCTTGTGCCTTATCTTGCATACAAATGTGGCAGTGACATGGCATGTTTGTAGATATTGCTTTCTCTTTTACACAGAAATCAAATGTTTATTATACTGTAGCTTTGTATTTTGTATTTGTAGTTTTTCGATACATAGTTATAATTGAATGCAAACCACAGGATTGCTGAAATTTTTATATTACTAAATTTGATTCAGAAATCTGGGGATGATTGTGGCTCCAAAGTTTTGTATTTAGTTAGGTGCTTTTTAAGCTTGGGAAATCTCAGTCTTGTCATACAAAATGTTGATGTGTGACATTTTTAATCGCTTTGTCAAACAGAACTCATAAGAGTACCATTATGTCTGTTTATTTTTCTTTAACATGCTATTCTAACTGCTGTTTTTCTATTTTAATAAATGGTGTGAGTATGGGGGGAAAGTCCTTACTTTGTTTTCAGAACAAAGGCAATATTTGTTTAGTATTGGGGGTCTTTTTATGTGTTCATAAATGACCCCATTGAAACCTATTTTGGCAAGTATAATAGTTTAATTCTATTTGTTTAACTTGTAAGTATTCATAAAAAAGGTTTAGTTCAAAATCTCTGAATTGTAACTCTTACTGCTCTGTGGTATAAATGGTGACCTTGTGTTTCTGTGACTGTTTTAATATTTGCTTTTGTGTTGAATGCAGGCATATGTATCATCTGGATATTTTTCAGCTAATAAAGTGACAGATTTGGAAGTGAAATGTTATTTTGTAAGCATTTCTCGTGTGTGTGTGTGTGTGCGTGCGCACTGCAGCGTTTGCTGTGACCGCAACAGACTGACACTAGCACGGTAAAATGTCGGCCACACCCTGTTTACATATTTGCTCCTGCTCAGACAGGAACAATACCAGACCTTCCCTGCTGCACCTTTTATTTAGGCTCTTATTTCACTGTAGGTGATCATTACTCCATGAGGACAGAGATCAGAGCCCTTACAGAGAGAAATAGCCAGGTATTTTGTCAAACTGCTTTATTAGCGTGACCGCCATGTTTTGAGTCAGTTTACATCACCCCCACTGCAGAACTGTGAAGAACTGTGAGTTCTTCAGTCATTTGCGTCACCAGTTGACCAGTGTGTGGACAGATACCAGTGTTCTGGGTTCAAATCTGACTTTAGGACTTTTTTACATGTATTTTCTCTGTCTTTCCAAACCATCTGTATACTGTCAGCTGTCAAGTTAAGACAAACTGCTGTTTGCAGAATTCCTTCATCTTATCTGACATTACTCTGCCCTCTGCTGGGGACTCAATGAGAGATCTTGGCTGTGAAATGATCAGTTATGATCATGTCCCTATATACAGTAAGTTACTTCTTTCCCTGATTGACACAAATATTTCAGATAATTCATTCTACAGTGTCTCATAAAATATTTAACCCAACAGTAAAAAATACAAAAACATTCAAAATAAGTCTTTGGTAAGTGGATATAGAAAAGGGTAACACTTTGTTTAACAACACGCTATACAGAAAAGAAACAAAAACATATTTACCATATTGACATGGATAAATAAAGAGCAATGCTAATGAGGATCTCCATGTAGTTGTTCATTTTTATAAATCAGGGGAGATAAGTGAGGGGAATGTGGATCAAATGTCCTCCTCAGTGACCAGGCAGTAGAAGTCTGAGCGGGCTCCATAGTTGCGTGATCCCAGGTCGGACACGTCAATGTCCGAGGGTTTGGGCTCAGCCACAGTGATGGGAGCAGCGGGGAGGACAGGAGCTTTACAGGCCAGAGCCTTGTACACAGGGATGCGAAGCCCTGCAACAGAAAGACAAAAGGTGAGAAATGTATTCCAAATCAATGCAAATGCATTATATTTTTCACTGCTGTAGTACAAAGAGGGATTAAAGGAGTAGTTCGACATTTTATGATATGCTTATATGATTTCTTGCCGAAAGTTAGATGAAAAGATTGATACCACTCTCATATCTGTCTGTCAATTATGAAGCTACAGCCGACAGCCGGTTATCATAGCTTAGCATAAAGACTGGAAACAGGGGGAAACAGCTAGCCTGCCTCTGTCTAAAGAGGCAGGCTAGCTGTCTACCAGCACCTCACCTGTTTTTAGTCTGTGTGCTAAGTTAAGCTAACTGGCTGTAGCTTCATATTTAAGTGAAGAATATAAGTCAAGTCAGTTTTATTTATATATCCCAGAAACTACCCCAAAAAAAACCTTTTAACGGAGAAAAAATGGAAGAAACCTCAGGAAGAGCAACAGAGGACGGAAAGACACGTAATAGACGAGTGTACAGAATAGACCAACATAATGAAATTACAGTATGGACAATCATATAAGAGTGATGTTACTCTCTGCAAGTAAGCAAATGCTGAGCTCATGTCTGCTTGGTATGTCTTGATATAAAACATCACAGACAAGCTGGTATAGAAAATATGTGCAAGCTCATCATCTGATATGATGTCCTAGTATTGAAGTTAATGATTAACTGTAGTTGAGTCCGTGTTTATTGATTCAAACTGGGTCAAGTACAATAGGATTCAACTGCACACTGTGTGTTGAAAAAGGGAACAGAGTCTTTAGCAGGTTGAGACTTGCATATAGGCTAGAACTCTTTATATTTTAATTCTCATGTGACAATGTACAAGAAATACCAAACAGTTGACAAGCATTTACATCTCTGGATCAGAGTCAGTACCAGATGGTTGTTAAACATGAGCATATGTGCCTTGTATGTTGTCTAGGTATTGGATTTCAAATTTTCAAATACGAACAGTCACCTTGCATTTATGCAAAACTTTTTGCATATGCATCTTTCTGTGAAGAGTGAACCTAACATTATTACTTGAGGACTTTTCTAGTCCTGTGACGGTTCTTACCCAGATCTCCAGCAGGGTCAGTGTCCGAGCGGCAGTCCAGGTAGTCGGCGTCGAGGGTCAGCATGGGGTCCTTGTCATCTTGTAGCACAGTCTGAGGGTCGCCTGCAGACTCCCTGTGGAAGACGACTTTGCGAGGCATCGCTAAGGCCAGCTCCTTCCAGAAGACTGAGGAGGGAGTCTGTGGACACCACGACACATTACACCACGCTCGCACCACGAGTCAAACTGAACTGAACTGTAGAAGCCTTGCATGTATCATAATATATATATATATACTGTACATTTCTAATTTTAATTTATATGTATATTTATTTAATTACATTGAAACACATTTCTACACTCAGAAATATCTATAATTGCATAATTTGTTGTTGGTTTTTTCACAGATTTCTGCCTGTGCTGGTTTTTTTGAGCTCCTCTCAGTGGTTTGCACTGAACTGGGTTCGGTTGGAGAAAGGTGTTGTCACATACTTTAGTGCACCAATCAGGATTTAGCAACATTTGAATCAAAATGTGATAATAGTCACACTTTCCAGTCAAACAAATCTGATCAAACCACACCCGCAGTTATAAGGAAACAGATCAGTTGAGTTTTTGCATGTTAAACCGCCTACAAATAAAAAATAATATCTCAGGATGTTTTTTTCCTGAACTTAAACTATGATTGTTGCTTATTTAGTCATAAATATTTGTTTTAGAAAAGTACTTAAAATTTAAAGCAGAAACAAATGTTGTGTAAGACACAGTCTATTCACATGATTATTTCACTATAATAGAGGGCAGACAGAGCGCAGACACTATAAAACATTATAGATACTTTGCACATATGTATATATGTATTTACATAATAATATACTCTTTCCATGTGAGTTGGCTGAAATCCAATTTACCTTTGTTTTTTGTCGAAACAGAAACATAATGGTGTTTAAAATTACATTATTATAAGTTTGCTCAGAAAGCTTTTGCTTTATCATGAGAGCACTGGTAGGTTATTACTGTGGATCTTACCACAGAGTTGTGCCTCCAGGTGAGTATGGTGATGCGGTGCTGGTGCTCAGTGAGCTGCTGCTTGATCTCAGGCCTCATGCGTTTGGACTGACCCTCCAACATGATGAAGATGGGCCGCTGACATATCTCCAATATGTGCAGAAGGCCCTGTCTGAAAACACACACAGCTTCAGTCATGAGTTGTGATAGGACACTGCACTATACAGCAGCAACACTGACCTCAAGTGGTATGTTGTAATGATGGCACAGTAGTTTTACTCAGTTTTATAAATATATAAAGTGCTGTTTGAACAGTGTTGTTTCTACATTAAATTCGTCTGTGTGAGTCTGACCTGAAGTTATTGGAGCACCAGTCCTGCTCAAGGTAAGCATAAGAGAGCAACACGATCAGACGCCGAGAGCGACTCATGTTCATTAGCAGCTCTGCAGAAGGTTCTGGAGACACTTCATATTGTTATGCATTGTTAAAAAATTAGCAGCTTTACATTAAAATTTGTTACCCAGGGGCCTGTTTCACAAAAAGGATTTGCGAGCACTGCTTATACGTCACGTCACACAAGTGATTGTTGCTTGCAAATTGTAGATTGCAAATCCAACGGGCCTCTTACATTCTCGTGAAGTCTCAAGTATGGCATTTGTTTTGATTTATGAAACAACTCAAAATTAACATGAGAGAAAATGATGTCATCTTGCAAATTGCAGCTTGCATGTTTCAAATTGGGCAAAACAGGCCTCAGAATAACAGGTAATAATTGTGACAGCAGAATCTGAAAATCCTGGATTGTAAAAAAACAACAAAAACTGCATAAACAATGGATTCAATATATCCCGCGTTCCCTTTAATACTACACACAGAAAGCTTACCTGAGCCAGGTAGGATATCATTGTCATTGAGGAGCACCTTGTACGCATTTTTATTCTCCAGGTGAGGTTTGAGAATAAAGTTGACAAACTTCCTGTCATGATCATTGTTCACATAGGAAACATAGGCATCATATAATTTGCCATCTGAAGACATGGAGACACATACCAGCAATGTTAATACTACAGTCTTATACACGAGTATAGCAACCTCATATCACTTCAAAAGAAGCCTCACCACTGAGTTCATATTCTCCGTAGGAGTTCCTGTACCAGAGTTTGATGTTCAGGTGACACCTGGAGTACACAACAGCAGCTACAGTGAGGAAGAGGAGGAGGATGATGGCTGCAATAACAGCAGCTGTGTGGCTGGGGCCGTCTGTGCACACACAGAGAAAAGAAAGAAAGAAAAAGAAGCATAAAATAATCAACCAATACTTTATACACAATACGGATTCTGTCAGTAGAGTGTGTCTGTACATCTGGGTCCTTGCAACTACAAAAATGAAGAGAATAGCAAACTGTACACATTTTCAATGCACAGTTAATTCAGGGAGAAGTAACATTAATCAGAATCAATTCATGTTGTGAATCACAAGGATTATCTGGTGCTGACATATTACATGCTGGGCCAGGCTCCCTGCCAAGACACTGTAACATTATACAGACTGGATGTATCAGTGTGTGTGGCATAAACAGTATCACAGTTGAAATGCTGTATGTAATAAAGGAGGTATGTATCTATTTTAAAGTTGTAAAATCCCTAGACAGTTAACACAGCGTGTGGAGCTGGCTGACTTCCTTGTAATAGTTTTGATATACACCGATCACGTCTACAATATACTTTCATATGATTTTTGATGTAGATACTTGGCATAACTGGTGCTCCTCTTTATTTATGGAGTCTTGCCTTTCACGGTTTTCTCCAATCTACGTTGTTACATTTGTGTGCTTGTGTCTCTTTTTTAATTTTATGTGGGCTATCTTTTTAGAAATATAACAAAAGATGCAGGACAGACTATAGGAGACCCAGCATATTATAGGTTGGTATCTTTAGTTGTCTTACTTGAATTCTGTAGGCTGAAGTCAGAGGAAATGTTCCTCACTGTGCAGCTGTAGAGCCCAAAATCGTCCAGCTCTCTCAGTGTGATCACCAGCAGACTGTTTACCATCAGCTGGCCGACAACAGGAGACCTGATAAGTACGACAGAAAACTTGATCTTTCTTGCACTCTCAAATACTTCCACTTGATTATTAATGGAAAACTGGTATTTTAAAAGCTTCAAATCACCATGAGGAGGTATTCTGCTTGTGAAGTGTGTGATTGGTGAGGGGTTGGCCATCTTTACTCCACTGCAGCGTGGTGTCACATTGCTCCTCTCTTGGGTCCCAGAGGAGGAGAGCAGTGCAGTTCAGTTTCACAGTGGATCCCACATTCCTCCAGAGGCTGGTCAGACCCTCATTAGGTTTAAATTCTGGCGCTTTGGAGCACTGGGACTCTGTGTAAAGCCATACCACTGTTATCTGTGTTCACTGCAGGAGCTCCAGACAACAGAGGCCTTCATGTGCGCTGCCAGGTACAGCCTGGGAGCGCACTGCTGCTGGACGGCACGCTGAAACAAAATGCCTCCTTGCAGGCGTAGCCAATCCGTTCAACCACCCCCTTCAACCCCCCATACAAACTCTAAGTTTACTGCAGGGACAAATAATAGCTTACAGCGAGAGCCACACAATTACAGTATCAGGTTTGAGATGACTTCACAACACTTATGGAAATAATACTTACCTTTAACTATGAGACGCACAGTGAATGAGGCTGTGCTGTTGCCTTGTTGCACACAGGTGTAATTCCCTTGGTCTTTCAAGCTGAGGCTGCTAAACTCCAGGTAGGTCTTCCCTTCCTGGGCGAGGAGCTGCTCACAGTCCTTCTGCCAGGTAAGCTTGAGCTGCGGGGAGCTCTGGGTCTGAACAAGCTCCAGAGGGCAGTTCAGCCGATATGGAGGCCCCTGCTGCCCCACGTAGAGCACCTGCTCCTTAAACCTGCTCTCATCCACACAAGTCTGAGCTACAAATAGAGACGGAGGGAGTTTACACACTCATCTTTACATTAGAGATGCAACAGAATCCAACTTCTTCTGTCTAAAAAACGATTCTGATCCCTCCACTCAAGGACACGGGAGTACCAATGCCATACCAGGGCTCTCTTCTTGCCAAATTAAAAATCTCTATACCTCACTGCGTGGAAATCATTGGAATCGTTTTTTATGTAAGGTAACATGAGGACAGGGATTGATTTGGCAATAAAACCAACTTGCCATGACCTTGCCTAGATTTTAATAATGACATAATTGTAAACTGTAATAAATGTGTCAGTCATGTCATAGCCAAGTCATATTAAAATCAGCTTTGTTTTTTGAGGAACCACTTTGGAAACAGTTTGCATACACTCTGTGGGGCTTCAGAAGACTGTTCAGCTTTAGTGTAGCTTTTGGCAAAGAGTAAGTGTCTAATGGTGCATGAAAGTGAACTTGTTTACTCTTTCACCCTGGCAGACTCTGAGCAAAGTGGTGTTTTGCTGACTTAGATAAAAAAAAATTACAAAAACACTGACTCTTCTTTTCTGTTTGAGGACATGTTCAATGCAGACGGAGACCTATTCTAATTTAACCTCTGCCGGGACAGCTTTAAAATGCATCGAAGACAACTTAACTAATGAGAACTGGCCTTTTCTGCCTGGACCTGTTCGTCAACATATACGGCGCATGCGCTCATCGTGACTACGACCAAAACCAAAAATAAGCCACACAACTGCCCTCTCTGGTTCCTCTTTGACTTCCCTTTGTTTTATTTGAGAGGGACACACATCCGGGTCCGAAGTTCGGGTCTTGTCCTCATGTTGCCAGGCAACAGCATGTGACTGCGTGACAGATACTGTGACCCTGTACACAATGACCACATGTGCATTGACCTGGTATTTACCCATCCAGCATGCCGTAAATCTGACTGTGACTAATAGTTTTAAATGGACAAATATACCCAAAAAATAATAAGGTGAATCCTACAGCTATCAACTAATTCTGTGAATTTAACAATGGAGTTCCCAAATAAGGTGCAAACCTATCATATCTGAGTAAAATCAAGTACATAACGTTTTATTAGTAAAGTTTTGTTACATCCTTACCGACTGCGAGAAAAGTCTTGTTCCATTCAACAAAGCACACCAATATGAAAGCGACTAAAATCACAGCCATGAGCCGCAGTCTTCCGCTTCCTCCGTCCTCAGGTGAGAATTGAACCGAGTGAAAATCGTTTTGTAAACCTACATCACTTCCTAAAAGACAACGTGTTAGTTTATTACAGTTTAGTTATTGTGTAGCGCCGTAGAGGTGACTACGCAGACGTCAGCCTTCTGGTTGCTCAACTGCACCTGGAAAGACCTAAAACTCATCTGGATATTGGCTCCCCGCGGTCACGTGACGTTTGCACCGGCTTTCACCTGTGTTACAGTGAGGCTTGGAAAGAGGTGGCGTAGGAAAATTCACTAAAATACGTCAACATCTAATCGAGAGCGGCCTTAACGTAGCTCTATAAATTAAGACTTGTCGGGTTATTTATTTAGTGTTCAAAGGCACCACTTTCTAATAAGACACCTTTTATACAGGATTTAAAAGTTGTATGGCTTTGATAATGGTAAATAAATCATTTGCTCATGCTTTATAAATCAGTTTGGGTTGCAAGGTTGTTAAAAATCATATTGGCTGGTGTTTATTATATCTATTTGGTATTATTTACAGTTATAAATGTTGGTAATCCATTAATAAATGTTCAAGAGTTTCTCACTTTCTAAATATTCCAGGTATAAATGTAAATAATAAATAAGTAGTAAAGGGTTTTAATCATGAAGTATGCAGCTATAAGTGTTAATAAATGGATTTTGGTCCAGATTGTCAGCAGCCCGTTTCCAAAAATGAAGTGAAACAGTCAAACCAGTCAAAGGGATTTTTCACAACCTGGCAACGCAAAAGGTGTCCTCAGTAATAGTTATGACTTATCTATAAAGCATTAGTAAACTTTTTATTTACCATCAATAAAGTTACAACTTCTAAGCCTTATCAACTAGTGGTATAGTGTTCAACTATATTTTCTTTCAATTGTATCTACGTACATGATGGTCAAACCGCTGTTTCAAAGCCTTTTCCACACTGCCAGGAATACATTTCTGGTGGATACATTTTATTATATTTTGTGCATGAAAAAATTAAAATGTAAAAATAGTGAGACTAAGAAATAATAGAATCAGTCCTCCTCAGGTCATTAAATCCCCCAAATTCCCATAATCAATGGAGAAGGAGGACATGACCTTGGTGTGAAAGCTACAGCCCTGAAGACAACACTGACATACAGTGGTGTGCAAAAGTGTTTGCCCCCTTCCTGATTTCTTATTTTTTTGCATGTTTGTCACACTTAAATGTTTCAGATCATCAAACAAATTGAAATATTAGTCAAAGATAACACAAGTAAACACAAAATGCAGTTTTAAATGAAGGTTGTTATTATTAAGGGAAAACAAAATCCAAACCTACATGGCCCTGAGTGAAAAAGTGATTGCCCCCTAAACCTAATAACTGGTTGTGCCACCCTTAGCAGTAACAACTGCAAGGGTGTTACTGCTAACAAATTAAGCGTTTGCGATAACTTGCAATGAGTCTTTTACAACGCTGTGGAGGAATTTTGGCCCACTCATCTTTGCAGAATTGTTGTAATTCAGCCACATTGGAGGGTTTTCGAGCATGAACTGCCTTTTTAAGGTCATGCCACAGCAGCTCAATAGGATTCAGGTCAGGACTTTAACTAGGCCACTCCAAAGTCTTCATTTTGTTCAGACCAAGTTATTAGGTTTAGGGGGCAAACACTTTTGCACACCACTGTAAATAAGCTATTAATGAAATACTGTAACATATGGCACCAGCACCAAATGAGTATATTCTTAAATCTGTAATTTGGCAAATTCAAAATGTTAAATATGACACAATTGGCAAACTTAAATTTAAAAGGCATTACATGAGGCCAAAAGTTTCCTCTTTTATTCAATAATATAAAATATTATAATGCAAAACATTCTCGTGACTGATTTACAAAAGACACCATCACATTCTGTCTGCAGTAATGACATTCATCAGCTTTTTTACAATATAAGGCAACATCGTATAACACAATCAGTACTGTATGTGCAGTAGCAGTATAAATTATGTTCAGGCTTTCAATATAAACACTCACATACGTCTCACAAATATAGAGATCCAACAGTAAGCTATCAGTGCATTCTTAAAAAAAAGAATAAGAATAATTTCATGAAAGGCGTGGTCAGTAAAATCAGTTACTGTAAACTTGTTTTGTCCAATAAAAATCGGTCGGTCATCAAAGTCCATTTCATAGATGAGAATCCAGATAGCCATCACTTTGACTCAAAATTTGACTGCAAACAATAAAAGAGAGGGAGAGCCCTCCGTCTGAACTCTTCAGAGAGATGATTAATGGCTTTGAAGTTGACTCAACATTGTGATAGTCTGGACACTTTAATGCACAAGGCGACACTGGGTTCATGTCCTCAGGGGGAAATGTGCAACATAAAAGTGTCTGAATGCTGTCACGCTTTAAATGAACTGTAAGAAATAAAAGCAAGGATTGGTTAGTTGCATATATATGTCAAAGTGGTCACAACACAACACAAAGCACATCTTAAAAACACACTTCAAAATGTTGTATCTGGTACAATCATATAATAAAAACATAATTAGAGCTACAAACCACAAATGCTGCATTTGTATTTATGAGTCATCATTTAGATGATTAGGATTCAGTTAAAAATTAAAGTACCATGAAATTTGGGTGGAATATTCATTTTTCAATGTATATCTCTTTAATTAATTCATGAAGAGTCAAGAAGAGTAATGCTGACTGTGTATCATGAATAGCCATTCATTTGCTTTCATTTGAGAAATTGTGAGGAAAATCACACTGTCACATGCAAGTGCTAAAACAATGGGATAGAATTTCACGGTTAGGGTGAATTTTCTTGTTTTAATGCAGTGGTTCCCAAACAGGCATTGCCGGGAGGTGATATGACAAAGGGAGTGAAACTAAAATTGAATAGACCTTTTTCATGGCAGACATTTTGACTAGTTTTTCCTGCTCTGACAAGTCTGCTGTGAAAAAGGTCTGTGAATGTGATTCATTAAAGAAGATTCAGCTTAGCTAGAGTTTTTCAGACACCAAAACAACATGTAAAGCACAAGATAGGCAGACTTTTGACAGGGAAATAAGTAAGCAGTTTGGGCTAGAGATGCACCGATCCTACTTTTTCTCTCCTCATACCGATTCCATTACCGAGTACCAATCCAGTGCTCTCTTTTTTATTTTCCCACCATTGTGTGCTGTGCAGATAGGAATGCTCATATATTTTTGGTTCACAGTTTGCATTGCTCACAATTTCCAGGATCAGTTCCTCCTAAAGTTATATATAATAGAAAAAAAATACACAGCCATGAATTTCACTGACCTGGTATTACTGAAATGGGATGCAATGTATAAATGAATGAGCAAGATTGTACTTTTTTTGGCAACCAGCTGCCACGCCAGTCTATCTACATATTATTTGAGACTCACCTGAGTTCCTCTTTTAGTCTGTTGAGTTTATCAAAGAGTCTATCATTCTTGACCTGCATGGGAGCGCTCGGTACAAACCAGGCTGCAATGAATTTGCATATGACGACAACGTGCTGCAAGCATAGAGGAAAATGTAATCTGTGAAAATATGGTTTTGTTAATGATAACACTCCCTGATTACTTATAGCCCAGCTCACCGTTCTGAAACTTATCTGTGACATCATGCGAGTTTCAAAACAGACAAACAGTGAGCTGGGAGGATTTGGGGGATTTTGGTGTTGTGTTAGGTGCTACAGTACAAAAAAAAAACTGCTAAAAGAAATCATTGTAAGAAAAAGTGGTGAGTGGTTTCTTGTTTGGTCAAGGCCTACCTCAAACAGGATGACAAATGCAAAGCGCACAGCTAAAATTAGCCAGAACTGTGGGGTAAAACTGTAGTCCTCGTTGCTCCTGTAGTCTTTATAGCTGTGAAGAAAAACAGACCAGAACGCAGATGTTATCGCCCTTATCAACACACAGTAGATGATTGTGGGTACCAGCTGTAGTGATGGCCACCCATTTTTAAAGGAGAATGTAAACTTTATTTATATAGCAGTTCTATTACCTGAGGTACTTACAGGAACGGTAACAGTGCAATACTACCAGGATAACAACAGAACATCTGAGTGTGAACTCTGAACAGTTATTAACACTGGTGGTGCTTTCGACTCTGTTGTTACTCAAATTGTATGTTTTGACTTTGGTTTTTCCCAACCTAAATGTCAGAATTGTGCCAGTTAAATAACTCTTCAGCTGTGGAAGACAAATAAGATTAAAAGAGAACAAACCTGCAGTAAGAGACATTCAAGCCACTAGGAGTGATCATCTGATTCGCTGAAAACTCGTTGAGTATGTTCTGGTCACCCATTCGTGCAATGGAGAGAGAGTTGTTGATGTAGCCAACCATGCAGCTTGAAAAATAGAAGGATTTATTTAAGGTGAGTGTTGCACACGACATGACAGAACATAAGCATTTTCTAGAAGAATGCATGTTCTCACTCGATATCTGTTGCTGTGCCGTTGGCACACGGGCCATAGCGGAAACGGTACACCAATCGAGGGATGAAGTCTGAAGATACACCGATGACCAGCCCATTCGCAATGACAGCTAAGACACCAATAGCCTCCAACACGTCTATCCACACACCTGAGGAAAGGAAACATTGACGTGAGGAGAATTTTATCTACAGTATAAAGAGGCAAACAACATTTTACTGAGTTAACAAATTCCTTCTTAGTTCAAATGTGACCCTCACCAATGTCGTTGGTTTTCTTGGGAACCAGTCTGCGCTCCAGAGTGACCATTTTAATGGCATCCAAGCGTATCTCAATTACATTATTAATGAGGGCTAGCAGAGGAGCAAGAGGAAATGCTGCCACAAATATGGTGGTGAAGCTGAACTGGATCACTAAGGAGAGAGCAAAGAAAAAGATGATTTGTCAAAATCAGTCCAGTATTTGTCTAGTGTCTACTGTTTTTTTTGTAAAAGCATTCAGCAGAGTTCATACCCATCTCCAGAAACTCATTGAACAGGCTGAAGGAGTCAACATCATTGAGACGGTAGTTGCTGAGCCAGTCTCGAAGCTTGCAGTTATCACACAGTTCAGCTCTGTGTTTGGCCTCTGATTCATCTTTCAGGTAGCAGTGGGCACATTTCCTCTGTAGCTTCTGGGTCCTTCTTCTCTTCAACCACCTGCAGAGCCAACTGATGCAAACAAGAGACAACGTAAATAAAGTGGATTATACAGCGCACATGTACAGTTTACAATCACAAATCTGATTTATACTTACGGGCCAGTGAACTCAAAGACATTGCTGATGGTTTGCTTGAGTACCATTATGATCGCCATTTGGATGAACAGGTCTGTGAGACATCCACTAGGATGACACTATACAGGGGAAGGTGAAATGTTTGGAATGCAATCAGATACAATATTCGAATGTGAAATAGCAATTTTTACTTAAAAATGGACATTTAAATGGGATAAATATTTATGTTACTCACTTCCTCTAGCCTCCACTTCCCTGCAATTCGGACATAACCACCAGGATGGCCATTTATCCTGTCATGTATGTTACAAAAACATGTCATTAGTTATACAAGCCCATCAGGTTATGACAATGGGCGTTAATAAGTAAGGACAATCAGCTCCTTTCATTTGGACATTAGTCCTTCAGGTTATGACATTTGCTGTGCGGGCTTGGAGTCTAGAGCTGGGTGATATGTTTGAAATTATATCAATAAACATATTATTATACAATATATGACACCACTAAAAGTCGCAAAATGTGAATATTGAGTTATCAGCCAGCCCTAGCAGAGTCCACTCGTTCTCATTCTTACCTGCCAAGAAAAAAGGCTACGTAGAAGAGGGAGGAGAAATAGGTGAAGAACTGGAAGGTGAACATCTTGACTGTGAAATTCTTCTCTGTGGCAGCAAATGATCTTGTTTTCTCTGGTGAAGACATACTTCATGTCAGTGTTCATGCAGTTCACTATTTGGTCAATGGATGGCACAATCTCACACACTTGAGAGAAGTCCTACTATAGAATTTCATTTCACCTATTATATTATTACCTCTATTTACATTGTATCTGAATTATTTGATGTTGATCCACACATTATTAAGATATACTTTGGATTGTTCAAACCTGAAGTTATTGGTTTTTTTTTTGTTTTTTTTTTTTAAATCTTCAGTTTCTTCAGGGAGGTTTTAGAAACTGCAATCAACACATCACAGCTGGACTAGACTGGCTCCCTGCACGACACAATGGCCAAAAAGACTGTTTTTACACAGACAAGCATGTCATAGCAGAAAGTTAGGCGTGCCAGTTCCAGGGCCCTGATATTGGGCATGCGCCTCACTGACGTGGGACACTTTAGACGAACAGAGCGATCATTAGCTAATTAGTTATTAATTACACCTGTGCTTCTCTTGCCATGACAAGTTGTGGAAAAGGTCTATTAAGTCACTAATGGGTCCAAGGCAAAAATATACCATGCACCCCAAGCAAATGACACGTAGAGAGGCTAAGATGAACTCTGTACCACTGGGTCACATCCTTTTTGGCTTGACCCTTTAAATTGAAGAAATGTCTCCTCATGACCCCTTGCCACTTGTTGCTGCATAGTGAGTAGTCCAAAGTGCGATGTTCCCTTCTCAGATTGTTTCATTTGGGTCGTTTTTAGAGGCCTGAGGAGCTAAAACTCTCCAGTATTTCACATTAAAATAGATAAAATTAGACTTTCCCCCCAACTTGTTATTCATCTTGCGAAGCTTCAGATTTGTCTTATGACCCTTTGGGGGTTCTGACCCCCAGGTTGGGAACCTTTGCTCTACATGACAAGATCAACAGACCAGGGTCTTAACGCAGGGGCCCTCATAACAGCCCATATTTTCATGATGATTCCTGCACTCCCTCCCTCTTCTACCTCTTCAGCCTCAGACTCTTTCTCTCTTTCCGTTCCTACTGTTACTGTATGTTCTGAAACAGTTTACATCCTGTCATTTCTCACCTTCCCTCTAGTCTCCCTCAGTGAGTTTCCCTCCTCTGAATATCACCTGAGCTATCACGTGTCTTTACAACTACCCTTCATTTCCTGAATCAATGCATATGGCACCCCAGTTCCAATGTCCACGCTTCTCCATGAAAGCTGTTTGTTCATAAAGACACTGCTGTTATGTATATGTAAACTTTAAAAAAAAAAAAAAAAGATTTTGGGTTTCCCCCTTCTGTTGTTTTTAAAATAAGGAATGCTCCCAAGACTATTGGGAAAATGTCTGTAGAAAGGGGTTAAAAAGTCCATGAGAGAGGCCTCATGCACTTTCCAATTTCTCATTGAGACAGCCCTGAGCCCTTGCAGACAAATCTGTGTCTGTAAGAGTGGACACTGGATTTGGGCCAAAGTATAGAGGACAGCTCCAGACACTACTTTCCTGCCTGAACCTGTTATCTGTGTGTCTGACCTGCTTCCTGTCTGATTACCTGCCTTCCTACTTCAGCCTCCCTGCATTTGTTCTCACTGCCCACCACTCTGACAACTGTAAACCTGTTATTGACTATTCAAATAACTGCTCATTTAATGTTTTCTAATCCTAAATTATATTTTAAAAGTAGGATGTTTTAAAGCTAATCTTTAATTTTTCCAGGAAACATGAGTGGGATATGAGTGTAACAGCATCTATTTAAAATTTGGTACCATATAAAAGTGAAAAATAATTAGTAAATAATACCTATTTCACAGAGCTTCATGGCTACAATCCTGTTGATCTGCAAAGACAAAGACATGGTCAGAGTCACAGAGAAAAAAAGGCAACAGAGATGCACATTTAGAGAACTGCATACCCGTGTCATGACAGTGATGATGAGGTAATGGAGGACGGCCCCCAGCATCATCGCTCCGCTGTTGGAGTGGTTGCTTAGGAACTCCCATGATCCCTCGGCCAAGAGCACTGCTGCTATCACCCTGAACACCACCAAGGCATGTGTCAGGCCAATGATCACCAATATCTGTGGAAACACAAAAATACTCACTTGTATCACTATACTTGTGAGGGCCACTGTTAACTACATCTTTTTGCAGCCCTTAATTCTAACCTCAACTACTGTGCATGCCTAAACCTGAATCTTACACAACTTCAACCTGATTCTTACTTTAAGCTGAACTCTAAAGATCTATAAGCCCTTTAAATACTATATATGAAGAGTGTAAAAATGATAAGTCACCCACCATTGCTGTGACACAGATCAAAACCACAGTGCTGCGCAGATAGGAGTGCTTATATTTTTTTGGTTCACAGTTTGCGTTGTTCACAATTTCCAGGATCAGTTCCTCCTACAGTTATTAGACATAATAGAAAATAAACACACAGCCATGAATTCCAATGATCACTGACCTGGTATTACTGAAATGGGATGTAATGATCTGATCATACCTCTTCCTCACACCAATCAGACACTTTCCATTCGCACACATAGGAAGCCCGATGTCTCTTCCAGAACTCCAAAAACAGTGTTGCTGTGAAGACCAGGGATTTATATGAGTTCATAAAGCCTACTGTAACAACAAAATATAATATAACAACATAACCGAACCACAGTGACAGTTTTTGAAAACATAGATCCACTGTGGTGTTAATAATTTTTGCCACTTTTGGGATATTTGGTAGCAGTTTTGCATTCATCTTCACTGGATGTATGAAAATATCGACATGCCTGCATTTGAGGTTCAACATCTTACGAAAAACTTTAATTTTGACGTATACCCACATATTTTCTTTTGGTCATGGCATACTGAAACAGGGCCAGTCACAAAAACTACTGTTACAGTTACAAAGATGGGGGCTGTGTTTAGGTTTTGGGAAGTAAGACAACTTATATATAGTTTGGGTTGGGTTTAGCACATAAAAGCTTTAGTTAAAAATAGACTCAGGAACTGATCCCTACTTTTGTGGTCTTACTGTAAACTGCTTCACTGATGATATTGCATCGTGTGAGCTCCAGCCCCAAATTATAGCATATTACCTTTTGTTTTTGACATGTTTTTTTAAACAGGTGTTGTGTAGGGACGTACATTCAGCTGGGCACATTTTGTCCTGCAATATCAATGTTCCACTTTTCTGTCCTTGATGTATTCTTTCTCTTTCTTTATCTCCCCCCTCCCTCACACACTTCCTCTGATATACTCATGAAATCACCTTTTTCTTGGCAGACTGCAGTGGCTGTTCTAGTTAAATGTACTCTGCCCACAGCTGTGCTAAGAAACGCCACTCAAGAAATCGACATTTTGCCGGAATCCTTATTTTCTACAACAGGTATGAATTTGATATGAGAAGAGTTCTGACAGCAAACAGTAAACATTTAAAAATTCACAAAAACACAGAGGTGCTAAAAGCTGAATATGGCAATGAAAGCGCAATTAGATGTTCTTTTAGATGACTGCTTGACAAACCCCACGGCCAGATGGCTCGGGCTGATTAAAACGTGAGTAGCCAAGATGAGTAGGTTCTCTCAGTGATGTGGCATCTCGCTGGCAGTGCATGTCTCAGTGATCATAAAAACATCCAGGCAGTTGGATAAAATAAATTTGAGGCAGATAAAAGACTTGTTTGCACAAGTTGTCCTGTATAGCGTTCTGCACCCTGATTTTCAATTATTTTTATTAAATATTGTGTGGGTTTTAATGGCTATGAGGCTAAACTGCATCTGCAGGAAATATGACTGTGATAAATCACACTATTCTATCTTAAACAGGAATATTGAAAATGATTATTTCTATCAACACAAGAATAATTATGTCATAAAGAAACACAGAACTCACCCCACACTGCCATGAACATCGCAAAGAGCACTGTGCCATTATTATCGAACAGCAGGCTCACCTGGAAACAGACGAGACCAGCAGTGAGCACAAACAGACAGGTACACCATTTAGCTGTCTGCAGTAAATGCACTGATGTACCTTGGCATATGTGCAGGTGTCGGAGAGCTGCCACACTTTGCATCTCTTGTCACAAAGTGGACACATGACCGTGTCAGCCTCACAAACCTCCTTTCTACAACACAATAAGCACTTTATTTATTACAGTGCTAATGCTCTGTTATGACACAGATACTGTGGCGTCATGGAAAAACTTACATGAGGGGTGAGCTGTTGAAGAAGGCAAGGCCATAAAGGAAGACTATGATCCCAATGATAGCAGGCGGGATGAGCAGATACGTGTACCAGCCCAACCACAGGTAGTACAAGGCCACCTTCTCCCCGAAGTAGTTCCTGACATGAGAACACACACACACACACACACACACACACACACACACACACACACAGAAGTAGAAAATTCCATAACTTATGAGGTGGGGATATGCACTTATCATTGCCTGTAGAAAAATTTTATATACAAACATTACACATTTGCAGTTTATAAACATTGTTTATGAAAATACAATGATGTTTGCAACCAATTTCATACAGATTTGATACATTATACTTATATAATAGTGTAAATAGTACTCATATAAAAGCATGTGGTACTAAACCAACATTTGCAAAATTATACTGTTAAACTATAATGTATGAAATCTATAGAAACTGACTTTTATCAAGTAACACTAACAGAAACACTGTATGTTCATATATAAAGTTTATAAGTTGAACATTTTAAAACATAAATTCTCATAGATTTTTTTTCCATGTGGGTGATTAGCCTTCTGGTATTACAAAATAAAAACACTTATGAGGACAACAAGCACTTGGCTGACTTTGACAAAACGTGGAGCGATGATGTACAGTGGGTGCTGATAGGCCTAATGTGGGTGCTATAATAAAAGGCTGAAAGTTTCTCACAGCTAACATGAATTGACATGAAGCTTACACATATAATATATTTCTTTTACTTAAAATTGGAAACGTGATGCATGTTTGCATTGTGTTCTGCTGTTTGGACTGAATGTAAAGACAAAGACAACAACTCTACCAGCTTTAAGTACTGTACATAATTTTAAATAATGGGTCCAAACAATGCCTGCATCCTGCGTAGGTAGTGACATGTTTGCTGTTGTCTTGTTAACACTTGAACCTACTTCACAGTAGGATGACATGGAAAACAATAACGCTGCAATAACTGCACCTGTAAAAAAAAAAAACATAGTAATGAATAGGCTGTTGTGTTGCTTTCCAAACCTGACAGCAGTTATGGGTTGCCCTTGGAGACAGGCTGTCCATCGTGCCCAGCTCTCCTTCAGTTCTCTCTGTTTCTTTTTCTGAAAAGCAGAAGCACAAAAAAATCTAAGGAAATCACCAATATGAAGAAGTTCATACATATTGGCTGACACAGCATACAGTCAAACTGCAAACAGAAGCTTATAATGTAAAAATATAATCTACTGGCAATTTTAACTGATTTTACTAGCTTTCATATCCAATTAAAATCATCCAAAATTAATGCTGCCTCATATTTTGAATAAGCTTTGGAAATGTATTTATATTTTAATTTCCTGGCAATGTCTTCACCTCCCACAGTGTTATAAAGTAAACAGTAAACATGTGTACACATATGTACACATATGTATCAATGTATGCTCACATGCAGGCCCACTTAGTCCCAGCGTTGAATGACTCACTACATTTATATGACGTGCATAGCGTCTCTGTGAACAAATACTGTTTTGGCAGCGACGTATTGTTTTGGAAGGCCACTGCCAAGTTTCACTTCATAATTTTAGAAGCTCTTAAGAAAAGCAAAACACTTTAGCGGCCACATGAAAACAAGAGATTTATCAGTAGACAATAGTGTTACTATCTTTAACATGAGGATGTGTGGGTCCAATCGTATCATTCACATCTGACCTTAAAAAAAATGTTGAGGTCAGGTCTCATGCATGACTACATTTATTCCTGTCTACTGTTTTCATTCTTTATTCATACAAAAATTAAGGCACAAGTTGACTGTTTAATCTGCAGTTCCTGTCCAAGTCCTGGTAATAACGCAACTATCAGGCCAGATATGTTGACAATATTGCAATCTGTAACAGATTGTGATAAATCATAGATGCTGTCAAAAGGACAAGGCTTATATTGTATGCTTGGATTTTTACCTCATGCAGGCAGAACCTTGCCTCAAAAACATTCATCTTCATAAGATCCCGCAAACTCTCTGGGAAGGAAAACAGGTGAGAAAAATAAGAATAAAGATTAGGTGTCCGGTTACCTGAGGAGGATTGTAAACACAGTAAGTCTTTCTCACCTCCTGAATGGAGAGGGGTGTGATTCAAGATGAAGTGGACAATCCTTATCCTGAAACACGGACAAGTATCACTCATAAAGCTAAACTTATAAAGCGAGACTTCAAAACTTCATTAGTTCAGTCAAATTTTTATGGAGCCTTTGAAAATTAGCCTTTTAGTAATGATAAAGAACAGCTGTGCTTAGAGATCATTTAGAATATCACATTCATACATGCACAAAGAGTAGGATTTCATCTCCATATCACAAATTTGCAAAAATAAATGGTATTTATATGCTTTAGAGATTATTTGCACAAAAAACAAGTACATTTGCAACATATGGAGCACATAACAATCGCAGACACTTCAAACAGCATCTGTGCCTGTTTAAAATGTCAAAAATAGCTAGGGCAACATGTTTTACCTGGTGCTGAGCGGTACAATGTTCTGATCCGAGCTCCAATTACAAGCATCAGACACTTTGAGCAGATACCTGTACTTCTCAAAAATTTCTTTAGGCGCTTGAATCCCGTAGAAGACAAGATCATCATCTATAATTTCCTAACAGAAACAAATAAAGATGAGGTAAATGAATGAATCACATGACCTTTGAAACACACCCAGGAGTGTTGAAGAAACGAAAGAGTAAAGAAAATCGTTGTTTAATTAAACACATACTGTGACTTTCATGTTCTTTTTTTTCAATTCTTCAATGTATTCTGTTTGCTTCTTGAAAGCCTCTCTCTCCTGGTTATCAATTGTTTTGGCAACCAGGACGTAGTCATACGACAGTGGAGTGTGCTGTGTGACAAAAATGATATGCCAAAGTCAGACTTTCAGTCAGTATATGGATCAATCTTAACCTATGAATTATGGTGGCCAGGACTAGTTAGCATGTTGTTAACGAGGACACATTATAAATTCTTACCACGGGAGGAAGTGATGTCTGTTCACTGCCATTCTCTCTTACCACTCCCATTAATTCCAGTAGTTCAATACTGGGCTACACAACAAAATAATACAAGGAAAAGTCATCCACACAATTATGGCAAATGTACACATCACAAGTGAAAGCGTGATATACTGCGGATTTTACTATAAGGCATCATTTGATTTGATCATCATACTGATATGTACTAATAAGCTTGTGAAAATCTGCAGAAAGGTCAACGTGTACTAAAGAATCCTGTCTAACTATGTAGTGGGGGTGTGTCAGTGAATGCCACTGTGCTGATGTTGGGTTGGATCCTGACTCACCTTGGAGGACTGTCAGTGAAGAGGGTTAATCTAACCTGTCTGAATAGCATGGTATGTATGTAGATGTGCTCTCACGTCATGCCAATCCATGCTATTCACTTAACAGAGCAGTCTACTTTAGCTTAGATTTAGCCTAACAGTGAAGGTGTGGCAGACGCAGAAATACAATCTGAACATTATGACACCAGTGGAAGTACATACATCCCATTCAATCCTAATTCAGATTAAAGCATTGCTATGTAGTCTAGTCTTGATTTGCGTAAGGATGGGTCTTGTACTGGACTGCACTGGAATGAGCTTCTGTTGGAGCTATTTAGTCTGACAAGGGCAGGATTGGTAGTCATGTTAAAGACAGCAGGCCTATGGCAGCATAACAGAAGCTTAAAGTAGTAGCTTGGCCAAAACAGCTCCATTGTGTATCGATATGTATTGGTATGAATAAGATCACCTACCTGTCTCCTGTGGCCTTGCATGATGAGTAACTGCTGAATACAGATGCGACTTCCAGGATTTAAAAAAAAAAAAAAGCCTCAGTCACCATTCAGTGATCCCCCAGGCTCTCGGTCAGCTCACCGATATGCCCGCCTATAAAATGACATGAGGGCTCTTGAACAGGCAGTAGGCGACTTCCGCACTTCCTCTAGGAACAAACGTGTTGTTGTATTACTAGCTAAGGAATGTAAAAAAGCGACTCTTACCTGTTGCTGGTGTCACAACATCTATCTTTGTAGCCACCACCTTCCCCCCCGGTTCAGTCAGTTCAGCGATGAAGTCATTAAACACACAAACAAACAGGGTTACTGTGTTTCACTGGGCTATCTGTAGAGAAAAAGAGACTATCTCGATGTGGCTTGTCAGGTGCAATGGAATTGCATATTTTTGCTGCCTCCTCCTCACTGATGCGAAATAGCACAAAACCACCGCTAGATGGAAGCAAACACAGTGACTTTAACAGCCGGTTAATAATTGGCTGAATCATCCTACACGTCAGTCTGTGACATTTGTTTAAAAAAAAAAGAACAACGCTTCTACACTTTGAGTCATGGAATTACAATTTGAACGCATCTCGAGGTCCCTAAAGAAACGGCTGAGCAGGGTAATTACCATTCACAGCAGAACGGGCTTTTCAGTCTTGAGTAACCGTACCAACATTTACAGGAAGTACAAAAACAAAAGCCATAACACAATAATACAGGTTAACTTGACATGATTGTCATTTTACATATTTACAGTTTTCAGTGGTGGAAAGTAACTTAACTTGTATTTTGCGTACAAAATATATGAGCAACCTATAAAATATAATGCAGTGTGACAGATGAAACAGTATGTAAAACTATTAAACTTTACTCCACCTTACCCACAACACTGAAATGCTGCTTAAAGCATAAATAGGAATAATCCAGTAATGTAATCTAATTATTACTGTCTGAAAATGTTTATTCTGCATGAGTACTTTTACTTTGAATGGCCTATTTCAAGTATATTTTACTGACATTGGTGTCTTGCTGTGTTTGAACATGGCTGCACATTTCCATATTAAATATAGGCTAATATTTAAAATCTGTATCTGCTTCATGTGTCTTGTGATTCCCATTTCTGTTTCCCATCGTTTTTCTTTGACCGAAAGAAAAACTAACATGTCAAACGGGTGGCCCTCCGTGCCTTGTTATTAAAGATGACTGTTACCCTTACTGTCTTGGAAACCTTGGACGGCACTACACACCCAAGAAGACCCACATGTCAAGGAGGAGAGGCGATATGAGGCTGAAGAAAAAGTGGTCGAGAAAATAATAAGCGGCTGTATTTCTGTCCTCGGCCACACCCCGCAGAGGAGGATCAGACTGGACCGTGTAAACCACTTGAAGGGTGGTAGAGGGAGCCGCTGCTGCTAAATTTGATCGGAGTGTTAGTACAGAGGAGAGAGGTGGCTGAGAGGAGAAGGGAAGCTGCTGATAGACCCTTTCCTGTGTGAACGCCCTGCCAGAGAGAAAACAACAGACTTGAACAAAACACTAAACTAAACATCCGAGTGACTGCTGAAGGGTTCACTATCCACAGTCCGTGAAAGGGCTCTTCAGCAAAGAATTGAACGTCTAATATGTTATATTTTTCTGAGGACTTTTGACTGTTATAGCCTAAAATGATTACTGAGGGTTCACTCTCTATTATGGGAACATATACTTCTCTTTAACTGCCTGAACATCTTCTCAGGTACGAGATTGAAGTCTCTTGATACGAAACAATATTGGAAAATGCATGAGTGATTTGACTCATGTGGTTGTTGTGAAGGAGTTCCTGGAAGCTCTCACTCTAGACATTTTGCCAAGCGAATTTAATTTATACCTACGCAAATAAATTAGCTAAGGGAACATATTGATATGGCATCAAAACCCAAGAAACTCAAATCATTGTATCCTTGTAATCCAAGCCTTGAGTAGTCTGTCTTTGTTTAATGTAGCTTAATTTGAGCATATTAACACATTCTATGAGTCTGACTGCAGATGGATGAGCAGCAGCTACTAGGCCGTTACTAGGACAGTGTGTAGTCCACCCACTTGGTTTCACTTCCAGATTTTTCAAAACATCCAGTGGTAGAAACAATCCTGCAGTGTTGGCTGGAAGGTGTCATATCTCAAACACAGTTCTAGAACTGTTAAATTGCTGGTGACCATGGCAACGACACTCTTCACGAACTCTCATCCGTTAACAATGAACATCTGAGTAACACTGGCCAGAAAGTAACTTAAAAACAGACGACTGTTTAGACCCAACCTAGCTATATTTTCTTTTCTTTCTTGGTAAGTAGAATACTGAAGTGCAAACATACAGTCCCAGTTGTTTTAATGAACTCCATGGAGGAAAGTTTGCCTCCAACTTGTTCGCTAGTTAAAGTTAGCTTCTGTAGTATGTCAAAAGCTAATGTTACATATTTGGACTGTCCATTTGTGTTCGTTCACTTTTACATGCCTAAAATATAGACATTTGGGTTCAGTATCTGTGTCCCCCCCCCCGCCAGGCTCAGACTATTGGCTTGTGTGGTGTGGAGCCACTCCCCTCTCCCCCCCTCCTCCGTGCTGAAGTGATGCAGCACTCAGTCCCGCGGGCAGTGGGTGAAGGAGGTCAGCCTTCGTGTTCCAGGTAGCCTGGTCCGCTAGCTGAGGCGTCTCTGAAGAGCACGACCGTGAAGGAGAACGGCCCGGAGTTCAGGCGTGGGAAGGCGGGACAGAAATCGTCTGGCTGGGGATATCTTGGTGTACATGAGGACCAATAAGCAGGGCTTGTGTACACGACAGACTCAACATGCACCGAATAACTGGAAAAGCGGGAGGGGACAGTTTAATTGAGATGAGCCCAACAGAGTCGTTCAATGGTGAGTAACGTTAGCCAAAAGCTAGAGCCAGCCGGCCGCCGGTCTGCCCTAAAGCTGCGGATCCGTAGTTTTACAATGTTGCTATGAAGTTAGTGTGTTGATCTTCATTAGTGTTGAGATTCCTACTGGGAAATTAATTAAGACTAACCTGAGGTTGGTATTCCCCAGCACGTACGGAACTTTAAAACAATCAAAAGTTTTCGAAAAATATGAAACAAACAAACAAACATTAGCCACACTAAAACTACAACACTTTAGAATGACGTTTAAAGGGTTGTAGTTTTAGTGTGGCTATGTTATGTGATAAAGTTTCAGTTCGTGTAAGCTATATATATGTTGGCATATGTACCACTTCACCTAAATACAGGACATTTTAAAATGAATTATAGTAACATTTGTTCAGCTATTTTAAAATGTATCCGACTTGTACAATTCCCCTTGAACGCTGTAACCAGCTCATAGCCTGGCTTTCTTTCCATGAAAACAGCAGTGACTTATAGCCAGCCAGCCTCCGACAGCTGGCCTGCTTTCTGGAAACACTCTTACAGGCTGCCACTTTATCCACCAATACAAACCCCAAATCTCTCTCTGCTTCTGATGGGGATTTTAAACAAAGGCTTAGACAGAGGACTGTGCTTTTAGCCAGTTATGGTTTTGCAGAATGGAGGATGATCACTCTGGATGCTCTCCAGCAACCCTTATCTGTATGAATCGATTTAAATGTAAATGTGCTGTGTTTCATCTGCAGCATACAGAGAATCCTAGACAGCAGTCTAGCTGAGATTGAAGTGTGAGTGATCACTATAGGATCATGAACCAGAGTTACTGTTACCTTGGTGTTGTGTGTTTATGGTGTCAAAAGTGGAAGCAGTGTTTTCTACAAATCACACTCACAGCTCCACAACATTAAATCACAATAATACTCCAAATCTTGATCATTTTAATATAGAGGTACATAGATTCTACAATGGCAACTGCTGATGGAAAACAGCGTCTTTGTAACTTTCACAAACCATCAGAACTGAATATATATACACTGTATTCCTATTGTATAAATGGAGACCCAGCAAAAATGCATTTTCAGTAAATATACACTCAAAAAGTCTTACTGTTACATATCCCCACACTGCTGTTATTTCCAGACAACACATTCAGAGTTTAAATTAATTAAAAAAACTAATAATCTGAGAGTCTTTAAATGTAATTTTGTGTGCAAAATGTAACGTCAAAACACGTGGACAGCTGAAGGTCTCACAGTTTGCTTACAAACTCTTTGTGCACTGTATTTAAATACAGATTCAAACCACATTGAACATACTGAAGGTACAGATCCCCAAACTGTTTGTGGTTATGGTTTGACCATGCAGATTCAGACTAACTTGGATTTTTTGCTTATTGTGATTGTGCTCACCCATACTGTATTATATATGGATTAAATGTATCTAGCATTGTCTTGATATGTGAACTGACCTGTTAAAGCAGGTGTATGTGTGCACCTGAAACTTGCAACTCTAAACATGACGACGAAATCAGAAATCAGACACACCCTAACCCACTGTTTTCATACACAAAATGTAGCAGTTTGAAGTGAGGCTGCTGAATTTACGTTAACACCCCTGCAAGGCGGCAGTGACAACACTGAAAAACTATGGGTGCAAAATTCAATACAGCTATACCGATACTCAAGAGTAGAAATAGCTTGGAGATCATATCTCTGTTATTTAAATAAACCAGCTGTATTTGTTGTCGCTGTTTCAACAGGATTTGCCTTTTATTATCAGTATAGCTGAGTTGTAAAATTACTTTCTTTGTGTAAATAATAGATGTACATGGGGTTTGCGGTCTTGAGTCTGTTGGGTTGCTGTGGTAAAAAAGAAAGAGACAGATGCAGCCTTGTGGCATTTCCACTGTGATCAGCTGCTCTCTCTTAAACAAAGGCTTAACTGTGGAGGCTTCTTAGCTAGGTGGGAAAAGACTCTTGGCTTAGCTGAATGGCTAACACTGAGTGCTCTAATACTGCGTCCAACTGTGCAAAAAATATGTTCGAGAGGCATTCTCATATGTTGTGAAAGAAATATATTTTGGAACACAGCTGTCCAAATCTATGTCCAAGTCACTATCATAACTGGTTTTTAGGGAAGATGAAACAAGAAGTTGGCTTTAATGTTGTTGTTAAAACACTATAAACGTCTATCATAAAAGGGTGTCTACGTGTTTTAGCTTTAAGTCCAAATCTGCTGTAAACTGTACTGTATAGTACTGATTATCAAGCATTCTTTAAGGGGTTACTGCAGTCTCCTCCAAACGTCCACAGTCATAACTCAAAAGATACTGGTAACAACAATCATGCTGTGTACGCAAATGATAACATCAGGCTTGATTTTCATAGTCTAAATACAATTGCATATCTTTTAGTTGTTACATTGTTACTGTGAGACATTATCAAGAGCTTAAGTAAGTAAGTAAAGCTTAAGTGAAAAACAGTCCAAGAAAATAAAAAGCAAAGGTCTGCAGTGGGAAAAGCTGAAAAGCCGCATCACAAGTTGTGCTGTACTCCAGTTCTGGCGTGGAGCTTTTATGATAAATGTCATTCATTTTAGTTTTGAACCACTAACTTGTAGTTTGTTGACTTGGTGTGTAATAACGTAGAGACAGAGAAGGTTTACATATTACAAGGTTCAAATGCTTGTTTCAGGTCTGTGTAAGCACATTTTCTGTTTTGAGTCCAGACTAAATATAACCTCAGAGAGACCATCAATTAGGACTGTTGCATTTCTATTTAAAAACACAGACACAGAGGCTGAAACCTTCTTTATGTTTTTTAGCCATAGTGGTGCCAACAGTGCTTGATGCTGCCCTGCCATTTGTTTATGTAAATCTTTTTCTCAGAATGTAAACTGCATTTGACAGGAAGTTAAGGGCAGATCAAAGTAGAACTTTATCATGGTTAAAGCCATGTTTCATCACACTTTCACTTTCAAACACACTGAGGGTGTCTTCTCATTCTCGTTTCCTGCAGTCGCTCACTGTCGTGGTAGAATCGCAGCACAGAAACGTGGCTGTGTGTGTTCTTTCACAGTGATCCTGTTAAGTCATGCTGTCTGGCCTTTGGGAGCGCTGCCACAAAATGCTGTGCAAATATAGACCACAACATTGGCTGTCTGTCACTGCTCCTCTGTAGACTCAGGCAGCTGTTCATATGCCTGAAACTTAACTTTACTGCCACCAACCTGCCTGTCTGAGATTTATTATGCTACTTGTTATTATTCTCTTACAGTGGTTAGAGAATACTCCCATAATTAACATTGGTAATTCTATTGTTAATTCAGTGTTCTTTGTGTTACTGTCTTGCAGATGATAAAAATGGCTACCACCAACATGCCTCATCCAGCACAGGATCCCTTGAGCAGGGACAATCAGCGGTAAACACCGAACTCACCACCTTCTTACATTTAGCACCTTCAAACAGATGTTTCTGTAAAGCAACTTCTTTTGCCTTGATTGTGAAGAGTTTCAGAGAGAGAACTTCTTTTCATACAAATTCCAAATAGTAACTTTATAACATCCCATGTCGTTATATATGGCTGCAAGTGCCTCATAGTTTGCATATCCTTGGATGATTTGAATCTTTACCAGATATTTAAATATGTGAAAATGTGTCCCTCCTATATGTTAATATTTAGCTTTCCAAGAAAGCTGCATGAAAGAATTCAGTTTGACAGCATCGTATCTTCACATCCAGCTTACCTCCTGTAAACATGATAGCAGGAAGTTAATTGTGTACAAGTAAAAGATTTCCTTCCTTCTCTTTTAAAAGTTAAATAGTCACTATAGATGATTTTCTTGTTGTAAATCCTCTATCAATCAACAGCCAACATGTGGCAGGAGGGTTTATCTTGTGGATCTCAGTTGAGCCTAAATCTAACAGTCTCAGTTTTGAGATTTCTTTTTTTTTTCCAATCCAGTCAAAATAGTTTACAACCTGCAAATGTCCTGAGAGAGTTGGAGATAAACTTTATGCTCCTGTCTATTCTTCTCCTTTCACACTGTGCTTAAAGTCTCCTCTAACGCCTGATGAGTGTCTAGAGACCTGTGAGTCTCTCAACACCAGCCTGGCCTCCCTGGCCCCCTCTGACCACAGCGACAGTCCACAGTTTGAGACTCAGACTTTAGAGCAAATCAATACTTTGACTGGGGTAAGACACCAGTCGAGGACACAGATGCATGCTGCTGTGTCAGTGTCTGCGTGTTTGTATGTCATCTCACATCATCTCTGAACTCTAACCCATAACTGAGTAAGACCTGACTGTGACAATGCCTGACTTATAACATTTAGTGTTTTTTACAGTGTTATGAAGTGTTTTTGGACATAATCTGCAACAATGTGTAAACATAATGCAATGTGTGTGGAGTCTGACTTTTTGATCCATTTTGATCACCTCTGTAAGGTTGCTGCTACAGTTTTAGCTGTATGCTGTTGAATTTGTTGTGTTGTTAGGCTTTCCCTCACTTTCCACTCGGTTCCTCCACAGCTGTCGAGAAAGCGGGCACTATTCCTGAGGTTTCGTTCCAGGGTATGGCATGGTAAAACAGGCTTGTGATGTGATGCAACTTACTATGCATATGTCTGCCTGCCTGCCAGCCTTTATTTCCTTCTTGAGGAATGTCTGTTCAGTGTTGAGTTTCTCCATATATTATATTCCGAGAATATAGCTTGGACATCAGAGTTGAAATCAATACACATTTCTTGGTAGAGAGCTGATGTAGGCTTCTGGAAGGCATGTTTTTTTCTGCAGAGAGTAATGGAAACATACTGGCATGAGCTATGTGTTGATGCATCATCAGAGTTCATTAAAAATGGAAAAGGCCTTTTCACCTGCTTTGTTCTCACCTGTGATAATCGTATGCTTCACTGAAGAGACAGCAACAGCTTGGTGGTGTTACAGCGTAATTAGAAAGTGCACACTTTGCAGACACACTCACACACACACATAGACTTGCACATGCACTGTGTACCGTATTTGTCATTTGCCTAGCTGTTTTTGTGTGTGTGCATTTATGTGTGTATTTTAAGTGTATACAGTCTATACTGTAATCATGGCCCTGCCCTGTGCTCATGACAGGACTGAACTTTGCTGTGGCTAACCATATAATGTACTGTAGGCTTCTTCTTTTGAATCCTCTAAAATGTGGTCTTCCTTAAACAGTGTGTAACTCATTTTAATGAAAAGTGGAATCATTACCCTTTTTTAAAAGCGGCTAATCTTTAGGGGAAAAAACCCCAGCAATAAGCCTTTCTAGTAATCTGGCTCCCTCCAAGTAAAGGCTACGATTTAGCCAAGTGGAAGATCACATCAAGGAGTTTTAGAGGGGAGGCAGCTGCACATCTATAAATTGCCTCTGTAATGAAGAATGAAAACAAAAGCTGAGTGTATAGCGCTCCTCCTACAAGAAGTTTGGGGTTGTCAATGTGAACCTTTAGAGAGGCTCACTGAACCAGATACAATTTTGTGCAAATCTGGGAATTGGAGTATTCAATTTTCCTTTTTTAGCTCTGGAGAAAAACAGTCTTCTCTGAGTTTGGAACAAATTTAAGGATTACAATGATTTATTGCAATGAAATAAAGCTATAATCCAGAGATATAGAAGCAGCCATGTACTAAATTTGGATAGCAATACAGAACTATGTTTTTTGCACAAAAAAAGAAAGAAGAAAAAGACTCTTCAGTTTGATATTGTTGAAATAATAAAGCAAAAAAACGGAGACAGAAGAGAATTGCACTCTTGCCATTAGATTTTGTGGCACTAATATCAGAGTGCTTTAGAGACTTTACAGGGGTGTTAAAGTGTAGAAAATGAAGCTAGACAAGAGAGTCAAAGGGTGGAGAGAGGATTCTACATTATGATGATATATTTCAAACCAAAGAGGTGACCAGTTCCATGGAAGTTCTGTTCCAAACTCTTTTAGCCCAAAAAAGCAATGCTTTGGAAGTAATATTTTAAAGAAGCCCCTCCCTGAAACTACTAGCCTATTTATCTTACACCATGTTCTACTTTTACCCTCCTTAATTAAGATAAAAGACGTACATATGTCCAAACACCCAGTAGTTAGGGGTTAGTTGGCAAATGTATAGAACTCTGTGGCCTCTACCAGCTTTGCTGAGCAGAAGTAGGTCCCAGCAGATGCACTGATTCCATATGGCTGATCTGTAATTACGGCAAATTAGAGAGTTTCTGTAGCGACGTCACAGTTAAAGAAAGCAACCACCCTGCCATGGTCAACATGGTCCAATCTAGTCTGGGAGGTAATGCAGACCAGTGGTTAGAACGTACAGTATGCATAATTTTGGATAAGAAAACTGTAAAAAGGTTGAACACGTAGACACAAATGCTTCTATGAGTTAGTACAGTAGGAACCAGGGCGGTAGATCCAGCTATAGAGCTAAAAAACAGCTGTCTTAATTACAGTATATCAATACCTTTGTTGATTTGTGCAATATATCTGCAATTTACATGCATTTTTTCATTGATAGTGTCTCATATGCACTTTGTACACCATTGTGGGAAGGTCTCCTGATTGTTTAGCTGATTAGTTTCAAACAATCAAGTCAGACTGTTTTTACAGATTTTCTGTAGTTCACCCTTATCAGCCTTATCAGAGCAGATTTCTTCATGTAGTCTGTTGGTTTTTCAGGTTTTACTCTTTATCTGAAATATTATACAACATGTGTGTGGGACTCTTGCTTTTACTCTCCTGATGGTCAGTGTTGTACAGTATAGTGATGTCACCTCCCATTTTTTGATGCTGTGCTCTTATTACATTAGCTAGCTAGCTGGCAGCAGCTATGCTATCCCCGTGCTGATGTAATCTCTAGGAGTCTCCTCTACTTCTCTCCTACTATCCCGCCTTCCACCTCTCTCCCTCTCCCTTTTCTGAATGTTTGCGCAAGTGAGGGCTTGTCCTGGGAGGTGAGTAGACTGGATGGAGCTCCTCTGGCTGGGGGATCAGTGGAGTGAGCGTGAGAAAAGCAGTGCTTTCAGGGCCAGCCTGTGCCCCCTGGAGAAAGACAATTTTGCTCTATCGGACTTTCCACTGATGCATCATAACCATAAAGGGAGTGGGCCATGGAGGTAAAGTGCTTTTCCTTTCCTCCCTACCCCCACAGTGTTGTGCTGATCGACAGGCAAACTGAACAGAACAACAGTACAGTGGCCGTAGATGTGACCGAGTGCGATGTTGTAGTTTTTCTGATGCTGAATGTCTGAGTTCTCTAAATGGTCTGCAGTCCTGTGTAGGTAGCTACTGTAGTGAATAGTGATGACAGAGGTTCATGGTACATGGTTATTTTTAGCTTTCTGAACAGCTGAAGCAGCACCAACAGCAAGCAGTCATGCCTTCCTTTCCTCCCTGAAGCATTCCTGTGGTTCATTCCTCTTCTGCCCTGGAACTGCTAAAGATATGGCCACTGAAGGGCTAGCATTTGCTGATACACGTGCTTGGAATTTCTTTAGCCACCAATACATGTGTTTTTAGACACTATGGATTCCAGGATTTACAGAAAAGCATAGACAAATAAAGTACAACAATGTTGGAGTGTTTAGCCTGATATGGCTGCTAGATGTCCCTGTTGTGTAGAGAATGGCATTCATAAATTTGTAGTTCTCTCCACATATCCTTTGCTATGACTTTTAACTTCAGGTTGTGTTTAATGAGTTGACAGATGACCTGAAATCAAAGCATTGACAGGATTCTGGATATCTTTCTGGATTTCATTATGTGATACAAAAAAGCCTATTCTCACTTTGTTCAATAAATCCTATAAAGAGGACACAAGTCACAAGAAACATCTTAGTCATAGCAGATGCCCTCCATTTCAGTATTTTTGTTGTTTTAGGCAAAGGTTTTGGTGTTAGCCACTGACATAGCTTGACTGTGTGGTCTGCTGTGCTGAATACATCCAAAGACTTGTTGAGCTGATGCTGTACCTGTGTATGTGTGTGTTTAAACGATGTAACCTCTGTTCTATCTCACTATAGATTGACAAACAGCAACACAGTAAAGACTCTGTGTTCTTCCGCGATGGAGTGCGCCGGATTGATTTTGTCCTGTCCTATGTTGACGATAAAGATGGTGAGAGAAAACAGGTAAGAAACAACTTCTATGTACTGTATATACAAGTTACATTTCCCTAGTTCACTAACTGTAAGCATATGTTTGTAATAACCGATGTTCTGTTTCTTGATGTATGTTTACAGTGTTGTTATTGTTATATTTCCAACTCAGCAGAATGACAGCGAATATTATTCATTGTGGCCAGAACTAAATATCTTGAAATCCTAAAATGTCACACAAAAGAACAGCTAACGTTATTTCCACTTCTTGATTTAAACTGTAAGAATTTGTTACTACAGGATATCCTCAGAGTTCACAGTGTGTGTCAGCGGCATACCCTAAATACCACAACACTGATAAAGTTAGATAAACTGTTATTCTCAGCTAGTAATCCTCTCAAGGAATTTTCTGAGAAGATCACTTCAAGAGACAGACACAACTCTATTTTCTTATGTTAATCAACTCTGAAGTATTTCCATACTGTCGTTGGTCGCATGTCTTTTTGTGGCTCTCTTTGTAGTCTCTTTATCAGCTGGAGTGCTGAAAGACTTTTAGTGTTTGGTACTGAGCTGTTAGTCTTCACATCTCTGTGTTACCACTCCTCGGATATGAGGCAGTGTCACAGCTGACTCACATTTTACCCACAGCCTCATCAGTGAGTCAACACTCTGGCCTAGTCAGGAGCTCATTCATTTTTTCCACTGTATGAGGAAGGGCAAACAAGAGGCCCATTTCTGTGTATTATCCACCTGTGTTGTAAAACGAGACAGTAAATGTCAGCTCTAACAAGGAGGTACATTTTGTCAATTTTCAATGAAGGAGAGGAGGAAGGTGTATGAGGCCAATCTGTTGAATGTTGGCCTGGAGCTTGAGACAGAAGATAAATCGGTAAGACTGTCCAGTTATTTGTGTGATTATGTCTAATGTAAAAGGGAATTAAGTGGCCCACGAAGACATAATGTATATGTATGTGTATATCATATCACATATATGTTTTTTGTCGTAAAACATTAAACCAGTACAAAAGTGTCTTTGTGATACAGCAAAAGCAAACACTGCCATTTATCTTCATACTCTATAGTCAACAAATGATGAATTTTGCATAAAACCTGTAAAAAGCACTTTTCAGGGAATTTCTTTTTTAGTGTATGAATTGGTAGCCCTACACTTATTATACAGTGACACCTGTCTCACTGTCATTACCATCAGGAGTCAGAAGATGGAAGGACTTATTTCGTGAAGATCCACGCTCCATGGGAAGTGTTGGCCACCTACGCAGACGTGCTGAAGATCAAGGTCCCATTCAAGGCCAACGACATCCCTGATAACAGTGAGATGCCCATGAACTGGCTGTCCACCCCTTTTCGTCTGCCAGAGCACATCATGCACCCTGAGCCAGACTATTTCACAGCTCCCTTCAACAAGAGCAAGTCTGACTTCTTCCTTATCGACGACAAAGAGACGTTCTTCCCCCCTTCTACTCGCAACAGGATAGTAAGAATGCTTTGACCATGACTTTCTTATCTTGTTTGTGACCTTTTAAATGAAAAAAATCCCCTGACATTCAGATCAAATTTGAAAATACTGCAGTATGTTACAGTTCTGTGTGCAGGCATGTGTTACATTTTAGTTACATTTTTGAAAAGGCTCATTTAAACAACCAAGATAATAGCCATTCAATTCTTCACAATAGACATAACCTGCTTAATTTGAAGCTTACACTGTTGTGAATACAGAAGCAACTTTATAATTCAGTTTTTACCCAAACAATTTTCAAGCCTCTGATCAACAAAACACTAACTCTTTCTATTTTTCTCTCTGCCCAGGTCTACTACATCCTGTCCCGCTGTTCATACTTCAGGGATGAATGTGGAGATAAAGACAAGAAGGGAATCAAGAGGTTACTCAACAACGGCACCTACACTGCTGCCTTCCCGCTGCATGATGTGAGCCTCTTTTGGTGAACAATGGAGTGTGCACTCATTGGTTTCCAACAGTAACATCCTGTTGGAGGCCGTGCTGGATGTTGCATTGCAAGGATGAATAACTTTTCAATAACGAAATGATTGTGGTAATAAACCTTGTCTTCTGTGTTTGTGCAGTGTAGATACTGGAAAAGATCGAAGGATGCTAACTGCGAAAGTGAGAGATACAATCTGTACAAACACTGGGCCAGATTCCTCTGTTTCTTCAAGGAGCAGCCCCTCAATCTTATAAGGTAAGACTTGAAAGCAAAGTAGTCATATCTGATGTGTATTTACTCAACATTAATATGGCAGCAGAAGAATATACAGCAAAAATTTTGTTTTTCCATTCAACAGGAAGTATTATGGGGAGAAGATAGGTATATATTTTGCATGGCTGGGTTTCTACACTGAGATGCTGTTGTTTGCAGCAATAGTCGGGACAATTTGTTTCATCTATGGATTCCTCACCTACGATGACAACGAGTGGAGGTGATTTTCACGAAGAATACCAGCCTGATTTGTTTGTAGTTCAGATGTCATTAAATATTAGGTATTATTTTCATTACTAATGTTGTTGTTCCTTTTATTGAAAAAGCTCTCATTTCCCCACAGTAAAGAAATATGTAGTGATGAAATCGGAGGCAATATTATCATGTGCCCGCTGTGTGACAAGAAATGTGGCTACTGGAAACTCAACACAACATGCAACTCCTCATGGGTGAGACATCCTGGCTTTATGACTTGAGTTGTTTTTGTTCATCATGATTCATGTTCTATTCACATTATGTGATATTTAAAAGGGGGATTGCAGCTAAATGTCAACAAATCCGTTTTTCATAATCTCACCATTTCTCAAACATGTTCTTCTTTCAGCAATCACACCTGTTCGACAATGTGGGAACAGTGTTTTTTGCCATATTTATGGGAATTTGGGGTGAGTAAAAATGTCTGCTCTCTGCATTTTGTATTTTCTAATCCAGTGCACCACCTAGTGGGAGCTGTTGAACTATTATTAGTTATTTAAAATCACTGTTACTCTATTCTTATTCACCCAAATCATACAAAAAACACATTTTCTCACATATTTTTCATCTGCCGAGGTGCTGAGATCTGACAGTTTTGCCACCACACCAATATAATAGAGGTGGATGGGGGTCAAAGCACTGAAAAATTACATTTGGGGGTCGTATGCTCTGCAGTGACGCTGTTTCTGGAGTTCTGGAAGAGACGGCAGGCTCGTCTCGAGTACGAGTGGGATCTGGTCGACTTTGAGGAGGAGCAACAGCAGCTGCAGCTTCGGCCAGAGTATGAGACCAAGTGCACCAACCGCAAGCTGAACCGCATCACTCAGGTGTTTGTGTGCTCATGAAATACTAATATACTGTATGATACTGTTCTAATGTACAGCTCTAGGTCTGTGTAGCTTCCACAAGGCTTTATCAGACAGATATACTGTATGGTAGGACCTACAGTATTGTATTTATTGGATACAGGTTCTTCACACTGAGTTGGTTGCAGTCATTCATTGCCAGTTCTTGGACTAAAAAACTGGTTTGAATGGAGACTCTTCGATTAAGAACAATATTACTAAGTGATAGTGACACAGACTTGTGAAATAAACAGAAACGGTGCTGTAATTTGTCTTGACCACATCCCACTCGTCTGTAGGAAATGGAGTGGGTTCTTGAAAGGACTGCTACAGATCTAATGGGGAAATTGTGTCTGTGCTGGGCCGCCGTGGTACTCTGGGTAAGGGTAGCATTTAACATGGAATGCCAAATTGATGAGGGAGAGGTTTTGGTGTGGTGTAGTTTGTGTGGATAACACAATATTTCTGGAAAGACTCAGAGGCATGAGTTTCCTTCTGTACCGCATTATTGTTTGTCTTGTGGATCAGTATCTTGAAAGAAATTTTTGGAAAAGCTTGGCTTCACCAGGAGACCACTAGATGAAAGAATTGGACTTGGACTAAAACGCCTACCCAAAAAGACTCACTCTGCCTGGCATCGGAGGCCAGTGGTAATTAAAGGAACCGGGCCTTTTAGAGCTGTCTTTTCAGGATATAACAAAAGGTGACTGACTCCCTTGTCCATGCTTTGCTTGCTTATGGTTTAGGAAATGGAGCCATACTTACCCATAACAACCAAGTGTGCGCGCGCATGTCTGTCTGGAGCCACTGTCCTGTTCTGGGTGAGCATTGTTTCTTTGGTACTCTACCTGTTCCTCCACCCTGTATCTTTTTGTCTTTTTTATCATACTGTTTATCATCATCACAGGGCCATTATGTATAAAACTTCTAAGAAATGGAGCTCTCTTAAATAATTTGGGAGCTGAGACCAAGTCAAAACACTGAGGAATGTTTATGCATACATATACAAAATTCTAAAAATGAGGGCAAAATGGTATCCTCCTTAGAACTGTGACCCATTTAAGACCTACGTTTTACGGCTTTATACATACCTCCCCAGATTTTATTAAAATCTGGGGCGATAAGTGAGCTAATAAGGAGATTATGGTAGATTTCTTTTCATGGGCATGTGTGCACACTTCAGGCATAACAGTTACTCCTAACATCTATGTTGGCACCTTGCTTCATTCATATGTCTGTGTGTGATTTGGTGTGTGTTGTTCTCACTGTACTTTGTCTCGTGACTTGCTGTGCCATGTAGTTGTCTTTCATATTGTCACTGTTGTCTCTGTCCTGAAGATCTCATTGATCATTGCCTGCATCATTGGGGTGATAGCGTACCGCCTAGCAGTATACGCAGCCTTCGCCAGCATCATGAAGGACAGTCCCACCGCCCACCTGCAGGTGGTTGGCCCCTTAATCACGCCACAGCTGGCCACCTCTGTTACCGCCTCCTGCATCAACTTTGTCATCATCATGATCCTCAATCTCATGTATGAGAGAGTGGCTGTTTGGATCACTGACATGGGTGAGGGTCACAGCGATAGAGCGAATTCCAGATTATTACATTTTTTCTTTGTGTAACCATTATGTATTTTTATAATGATCCTTGAAATTGTTAAAGTGTGAAAATGTGTTCCTTTTTTGGTTTATGTCTATGTTTTATTACCTTTTACTATGTGGCAGAAATTCCCAAGACCCACCTGGAGTATGAGAACAAACTGACAGTGAAGATGTTCCTCTTCCAGTTTGTCAACTACTACTCCTCCTGCTTCTACGTGGCTTTCTTTAAGGGCAAGTTTGTTGGCTATCCCGGAGATTATGCTTATATGTTTGGCAAGTGGAGCAAACTGAGAAATGAAGAGGTACCAGATATAACTACATTACATTGTATAAGATTAGCACTTGTAATTCAACTTGAGCCTGAATTTGAGTTAATGTCGGTTTCCTTACCATGCCTTCTCTGTCTCATTGTGTCTACATTCAGTGTGACCCTGGTGGCTGTTTGATTGAGTTGACCACCCAGCTGGTGATAGTGATGACTGGTAAACAGGTGTGGGGCAACATCCAGGAGGCTCTGGTCCCGTGAGTACTCCAACTGAACCGACCATCCAAAGCACAATACCTAATACCTGTGCCTTTGGTACTATGACAAGCAAAAATGTCTGCTGTGAAAAGTCCTATTATCAGTGGCTGCAAAACCAGTTTCCAGTCAAACGGGTACAGAATTTAACCTTGACTTTTCGGCTCAGTTGAGAGAGAAGGGTTAGAAACGCAGTCATCTCTTTATAGCCATTATTTAAGATTCAATACAGCCTTCAATATGGCTGTCAGAGGGTGAATTATGTTGCCTCACTGCTCTCTCTCGCCCCCTTGTGGCCTTCAGGTGGCTGATGAACTGGTGGGGCAGCAGAAAGGCAAGAAGCCACCCAGAGAGTCTGTACAGCCGCTGGGAGCAGGACCACGACCTGCAGGGCTTTGGACAGCTGGGCCTCTTCTACGAGTATCTGGAAATGGGTAAACATTCAGTACATAGTCAATCCATTACACAGAGAGATTTAGATACACACTTGAAAGCTAGGCTGCAGTCATGACCATTTTAGTGGAGTCCAGTTTCAGTCTAGACCAGGCCTAGATCAAAACTGAGACTGAGTAATTACCTATTAAAATACTGCAGCAAAGTTGAATGTACACAAACACAGATTTTAAAGTATTTGTGATGCTTTGAGTAAATATATACAACTTTAGTAAAAGAGCCTTGAAGTACTGATTTCACAACCAGACATAGATAGATGCAGTGTCTGCTGAGATTCACCAGATGGTGCTGTTTCCATCCTACTGTCTCTCACTAACCTCTCTCCTCTGTGTCCCAGTGATCCAGTTTGGTTTCATCACACTGTTTGTCGCCTCCTTCCCCCTGGCACCCCTGATGGCACTTATCAACAACATCATCGAGGTTAGAGTGGATTCCTGGAAGCTCACCACTCAGTTTAGACGTCCTGTGGCAGCAAAGGCCCACAGCATCGGAGCCTGGCAGGAAATCCTCAATGGGATGGCCGTACTCTCTGTTGTCACAAATGTGAGTGCTGGACTACATCTGTGTGCTTTGTATCTGCTCATTATCTAACCAGTTTTACCTCTAGTTTTCCTCACACCGTTTCTTTCCCTGCTTTTTAGGCGTTCATTGTGTCCTTCACCTCTGATATGATCCCTCGGCTCGTGTACATGTACGCCTACCAGCCAGAGGGTGAGATGAATATGAAAGGCTACATAAACAACAGCCTGTCGGTGTTTAATATCTCTGAGATCCCAGCAGCCAGCAGGCCTGAGGACGGGGAGAACCCTTTCTGGTTCAACAGCTCCATCACTACCTGCAGGTGTGTGTGATTGTAAAACTCTGTATATGAGAGAGAGAAAGTGATTGTGGATGTAGGGCATGTTTCCACTTCTATGTTATATATGACTGCGGTGGAAGACTTACTCGTCCAAAATTCAAAATTCTACTTGATTAAAAGTAGAGGATTATTACCAGCATTAAAGTATCAAAATATAAGTATTCATTATGCAGAATGGCCTCTTTCAGTGTGTTAACTGTATACATTAGCATATTATTATTATGGATGTGTTTAAAATCTAAGCAGCATTTTAATGTAGCAAGTTGAGTGAATTAATTTGAACTTTGTGTTGGGTATTTCAAAGACACCTACTGTCTGGTTCACCCCCAAAGTATTTTAAAACTTTATCACTCTAATTAGTACATGGCATTTGGTGACTTCACATAAATCTGTTTTGCACAACTCCAACGTGAGCAGGTCTAATGGTTGAAGACACCAATAATGTCATCATATTATATAAGTTTATCATATGTTTTGTATGTAAAATCAAAGTAACTGCTAACTCAAGCTGTTGAATAAATGTAGTAGAGTAAAAAGCACAATATTTCTCTGTGAAATGTAGTGGAGTAGAAGTATAAAGTAACATAAATTGTTGTGTCTCCATTTTTAGCTAAGAATTTTAATGTAGTAAAGCCTTATGAATGCAGCCCAGCTGAACTTATGGCACAATCACTTTACTTATATCACTATTTAACTTCAGATTTAAATGTTGTGTGGTTAATATTGTATGTGTACTTTTTAAGTGTTTTAATGCACTTTTATAGATTTGATTATTTACTCTACACCATAATACTAGAGTAATTATTACTTTTGTTTCCTTTGCACAATGGACTGAAAAATCAAATCAAAGTCTATATAAAAGTCTGCAGGAAATTTAAATATCTGACATGTTCCTTCTTTGTAGGTATCGTGACTACCGCTACCCTCCTGGCCATGAGAAGCAGTACTCCCACACTATGCAGTTCTGGCATATACTGGCTGCCAAGTTGGCTTTCATCATTATCATGGAGGTAAAACCAGGGCCGCAGTGCTTCCACCAGCACCACCACCACTTTAACTAAGCCTCACATTCTTACCCTGGGAAGTAGTCCATTGTTACATTGATAGTAACCCCCCATTCTCCCACACACACATTTTTCAGATGTAATACAAATCCATGCAGAGTTCCTTCTGCAGCTCTTAGTTTTGCTTACTCTAGCTTGAAGTAAAACTAACCTGTTGTGCCTTCTTCATCCACAGCATGTCGTGTTCCTGGTCAAGTTCTTTGTGGCCTGGATGATTCCCGATATTCCCTCTGACGTGAGGGCTCGAGTAAAGAGAGAGCGCTACCTGGTCCAGGAGTATCTTCATAACTATGAAGTGGAGAAGCTGAAGATACAACTCAGCCAAAACAACAGCCACAATGAGTGTACCTGCTCTCCCATGATATATCCGTCTTTACCCAAACATGAGGTGCTGTCAGAGTGTCTCTAGCCCTGCGAGCTGCTGGTCAGTCAGCTGGACATGATGGGTGGACATGGTGATGTAGATTGCCCTGCTTGTGTATTATGATACTGACCATCACTTTGCTGTAGTGCCTGTGTTGTTTGTGCAGCATGCACACACACAACTTCTATTAAAGAGCTAGAGGTTTCCTCAACTCACAGCCATCCCTCTTCTACTAATCTGCTGGTAGTGGAAGTGCACACAGGTGAAAGACCAAGTCTCTGTGCATGCTGAAACCTGAGGCACATGAATTTAAACCTTTGTCTCATATTTGGCTTTTCACTCTCTATGTTGTAATCATAGTGCTGAGGATAATCAACGTTTGCTGTAAGGAAAGAAAGAGGAATCTTATACACTGTGTCTAAGACAGGCAACTTACTCTTGTTTTAATACAATACTATTTATTTAAGTGTCACTATGAGTAACCAAAGATTGAATGCCTTAATATAGCACACACTTATTTTTGGTTCTATCTGCCAGTAGAATAACAATTGATATTATTTGGTAACTGAGAGCTTGCTTTTTATGGGGTTTGAGTATTTCCCTTGTTCATATGTGCAGCTGTGTGAAGGGCTCCAGTGTCAAATACTGTAAGTTTATGTTCAACTCAAATTTTTTTGCTTTTGTTTTTACAGTTACTGCAACAAATGTGAGCATTGTTTATTTGACAGCATTGAGGTCACAGCACAGATGTAACACAATTTTGCCAAATTAGTTTCCTCACTACTTCTTTACTGCTTTAATCTCGCAACAGCCCAACAGTTTCTCCAGGCCAATATCTGACATGTGAAGTAGCTTTTTCATGCAGACAAATCTGTGCTGCTGTTACTACTGTGAGTTAGGGCAGATTTTGTCCCGCAAAGGCCAGTTGTTGAGCAGGATCAGCAGCTGGTGCATGTTGACTGTTGACAGTGAGTCCTGTACCTGGAGATGAGAAGTGAAAAGCCCTGAGAGGGTGAAGAGATCCCTTTTTAATGTGCCTCTGTTTACCAACAGGTTGAAGCTAATGAAAGCCTGCCCCTACCTACTGAACTATGTGTGCTCCATTACACAAAGCACATCAGCCATCGCCTAGTTCTTGTGCTTCTGGTTTCCTCAGTTGTGTCTGTGTAGAGAAGGAAAGGTACACATTCTTTTTATATTATTTTGCACAAAGCACTTAATGAAACGTGACTACCAAAACATAAACATGTCAGTGTGATTGTTGTCATGTCAGTACATATTCATAATCAGTGTTTTGAAGCAGCGATGTGTGATAATCTTTGTTCATTTAAATGGAACAAGAGTTGTGCTATATGTAAGAAGAGAATTCCCTGTTCCAAATTTGAGGTTTATATTGAGCTTAAATGACAACAAAGAGAAAGATGTAGCTTTTTGTTTCGAAATTATATGAAGGACATTAACGTTTATAAGGCGGCCTACATAGAAATATGTGAGAAGTATCTGTTGTTGAATTATTTTAATTTGAGGTAAAATAGCTGGCTGGCTGTGCTACAAGGCTGGGCAACTAAATCTATGTTTGTTAGAGATGCATGTAGATGTGACCACATAGCCGAGAGCAACGTTGGACTCTTAGCGCTTTCCCTTTACATGCCCTGCGCTCAGCTAAACTCATGCCTGTTAATGCCTTAACACATCTAATACTTTTTAAAATTTTCTTGTACATCTTTTTTCTTATGTCTTCTTTTGTTATGCTTTAGTAATAATATTTTATTTTATACTGTTGCCATGCTTGAAAAAAAAAAACGGTGAACCTGTTTACTGTATGCTTAAAGTTACAATTTCATGTTTTCATTTATTTTTTCTGTAATATTTTTTAACTGTCCTGTATCCAAATATGTATTGTAAACAAAGACAAATCTCCAAATAAAGTACCAGTTCAACTTGAGTAATTGTTGGCCATGTGTAGATCAGTCCTAAATACTGTGGACCACCGGCTCCTTCGCTGAGGACATGAAAGTTGCCGTTCACATAACAGATGGCCCGAGAGAACACTGATAACTATTCAGTGTTTGTTCACACTGGTGGGTGTGTTTTACACCAAAATATGTTGGCATGGTTGTTTCACTTGGCACACAGAGAAGCCTCTGTAACAAAGACATGGGCAACACTCAGGTTCAGGTAGGTTGGAAAGGTTCACTGTGATTTTAAACATTTTATCTGTCAGGTTAAGAGATTTATGAAACAACAAATCTAGATTTTCAACAGTATTGTAAATATGACAAAGGATGGTTAAGCTTAGTGTGTGTTTCTATTAGGGCAAATACCTGCCCATGTCTTTAATGTTTTTAAAGTTTTTACACTGAAATGAAAGTTTAGATGAAGAAAGTGAGGATACAAGTTATCTTGTAATATATCTCCACTGTAAACTCCATGTTGAACCTCTGTGCTCATGACCATCCAGCCTCCAGAGGAAGCCTTCTGCGACCTGAACACACATCAAGGTTTACCGGTGGTCCAGCTCTACGTGATGCCGTCCGTTTTCCTGGCGGTGTTGATCCTCGGGCTTCCCCTCAACCTGCTCTCCCTCTGGGTTTTCTTCCAGCGGCTGCGGCGCTGGACCCGCAGCACGGTGTTCCTCTTCAACCTGACCCTGGCTGACACCTCGTGGCTGCTGGCCTTGCCTTACCTCATCAACTACCATCTGGACCAGCTGTACTGGAAGCTGGGGCTGCCGCTCTGCAGGGTCGTGAGGATGTTCTACCACAACTACTTCTACCTCAGCATCTTCTTCGTCACCTGCATCAGTGTGGACCGTTACCTGGCCATCGTGCACCCGCTGCGCTCTCTGGTGCTGCTGGGCCGGAGGCAGACCTGCCTGCTGTGTGTGGCGGTCTGGGTGGCCACTCTGGTCCTCAGCATACCCGTTGCCAGTATGACTCTGATCCAGACGTGCCCTGGGAGCAACCGCACCGTCTGTACCCTGTACATACTGCTCAGTGACACCGGGGAGAGCCTCCCCTATTCCCTCTTTTGCACCATCATCGGCTTCCTCTTCCCGCTGCTCTCCATCTGCTACTGCGGCCTGCGCAGTGTCAGAGAGCTGCGCCACCGGCCGTGCCGCCCCGACCGGCACAACAAGCAGCGGCGGCTCCGGCGGGTCCTGAGCACAGCGCTGGTTCTCTTTGCCTTGTTTTACCTGCCGTACCACCTGAGCCGGAACGCCGCTATCGTGATGCGGGCAGTCTACCCTCACAACCCCGCCTCCTGGCGGCACGCAGACCTGGCCTTCGCCCTGGAGATGTGCTTCTGCAGCCTCATCACCTGCGTTAACCCTCTGTTCAGCTGCTTCATAGGCCGCCAGTTCAGGAAGGAGTTTCACTGCACTTTTGCTGCCATGTTTTCCCAGTGTCCAGGCACGCAGGTGGCGTCAGTGATATCTAAGCGGACCCGGGTGACGGTGAAGACACGGCAGGGGATGGCTACTGTCACACCTGTGTGCACACTGCCTCCAGCTAGATCCTAATGAGCTGTAGAAATGTCAATTAAAAATCTTCTTTGTCTAGTACTTGTGTCAAACAGCATTACACTGTATAGAGCCTTTTATGTCGTTTGTTTAATCACCTGTGTTCAAGATAAATACACTATGATTTCCAGTCTCCTTTATTTCATTTCATCTCATGTGTTGAGGTTTGGTCTCCTTAACTTCCTGACACAACACTGCCTCTGCGTGGTTGACTGCTTACTGTACTTTACAGTCTGGTTCCACATGCGTGAATAGCATTTTTTTTTCTTTTATTCAGTGAAAAATAGTAGAATCCCCTGTTTATTCAATTTAGTGAAAACAAATCTTTCTGCATATTTGTCCTGAAGCTGTAACACTGTCTGTAGTGTAGGTTAAACCAAAACCGGGAAATAACCGGATGTAGAGGGTAGAGGGGGGATCATTGCTTTGTGCCTGCTGCAGCAAGTGATTTATAAGTGGTCGGAGCTCATCCTGAAATCCCTTTCTATTAGATGTAAGTGAAGGAGAGAGGTTGTGCAATTGGCATTAGTCGCCGTCGACAGGTTTTGAAGTAGTAATTGAATTAGAGGAGGGGCGCTGCTCGGAGCTGCTGACAGGTAGATGAGCTGCGCGCTGTCCGCGGTGCTGAAACCTCCTCCGGCTGCTGCCTCACCGGAGATCCTCACCTCAGATTAGACCGGAGCTCCGCTAACCTGCACCGGCTGAAGGTCCTCACCTTTTCCACGTCGAGTTCTCAAAGAATACTGAAAAAAAAAAACTTCAACTTTTTATTTTCTGTTTGGCTGTTTCCTAATCGCTGACTGGATCTTAAAATGGCACTGCATGGATTAACATTGCGCAAGGCAAAAGCGGACTTATTTGACTGCTGTTTTGTGACTGTGAAACCAGCCCTTTCAGACTGAACGTGTTTCGCCTCTTTCTCCATTTTCTGGCTCATCTTTTTTAAAGGACTTCGAGACGTTTTCTGCTTAAAAGATCGAGGCGCGTTATTTGGATTAATATCTTAACAATATGATCATTAATGCAGCACTTCCATTTGTTATAGTGTTATAGATTTTTTTAAGATAGTTTGGATATGGAGCCAGGCAAGGAGAAAGCTGCCCCTACCACTAAAGAGGGACTAAAACAAATCGCAGGAAAGGCCCTCGGGAACCTGTACAGGTAAGGCGAAGAAATTGTCATTTCTGCATGTCTTTTAATCACAGAATTATATCTGTTATGAGAAATTAAAGATAGAAAATATCCTGTGATATCATCACACATAAAACAAAGCACTGGCTTTAAATGTCTGAACCACAATGAAATGAAGAGGGAAATCTCTTCTTAATGAGCTCAGTCACGGAAAGGATGCTGAAAGCAGAGTCGTGTGGCCCCAATATTTAAGAATCAGATATTTCCCTGGAGGATGATCCCCTCCACCAGCAGCTGTGGGTGTTTTTTAATAATTAATGAAACAGAGCGAGTCGTGACACAAGGTCTGAGGATATCTATTACCTTATGTATCCATCTGTATTAATTCAAGATCGATGGACTTCATATCCATTGACTTCCTACATTCTTTATGTCACAAGGACCTACATGAAATCTAGTCCGAAAGGAAAACTGATGACTGTCTGTAAAGCAGATACAGATATTCAGTGTAAAATCAGAGTAGGGGAGCAGAGGAACAGCTTTTCAGATGTATACAATTTCATTATTTTAATTCTCATTGGAAATACGAATAAAATGGCTATTGGTTGAATATTAAGCCGGGATTTGTTTTTGGGTTTTTTTTACACAAATCATCTGGAAACACGTACATTTTCTAAAATATCCATATTTTAGATGAACATTTGTGTAGGCACACATCTTTTTCGTTTATGTTTTGGTCCTAAAATGGTTTTCAGTTGTTGAAAACTGCACGGCAAACACAGAAACGTGACCCAAGGCTTTGCAAGAAAAAAAAATCTGTTGGTTTCATTGAAGGTGTAGCAGGCCTGTTATTACACTGGATGAGGCCTTCACATTTCAGTGTTTAGTTTTTAAATCAACCTCACATTTCTTTGTACACATTTCAAGTGAAAGACAAGGAAAAATGCCGACGCCACATTTATTAGAGCTAATTAAAAAATAAAAAGGGCAAAATTAACTCTAAACAACGATGATGCTGATATTGCTGCAATGCGGTATTAAGGTCATTTTCTCTTCGTTTGCCAACGAGCCTTTCTTTTATAGAAACATGGACAATTTCAGCAGGGAACGAAAAAACTAGGGAGCAGCCTTTGAGGGGCTTGAGCCAAATTAAAAGAAGAAAATAAAGACATTGTCAAGGCCTGTCGTAGAAAGAGCACAACATAGGTGAGGGATGAAAGCCAATTGTCTCTGTAGCATGAGCTGCAAATAGCCTGTAAGAGGCATATGAATAAATACATGAGTACATACAGGGGATTTTGAGCTGCTGCTTTTGCAGAAAATCAACGAAATTACACATTTCCCACTGATGGTTCTCGCTTCTGCTTCCTTTAAAAGTAGCCTGGATGTTTGATTTCATACATCCAAGTGTCGACATTGAATTTAACCTAAAACGAGCATATAATCGGCTTGTCGTGCAGGAGGCTGGAAAAGCGGCAGCAGACAGGTGAGGCGATCGAGCTGACGGAGGATGGTAGACCCTCGGCGGAGCAGCAGCGGAAGGCGCCCCTGTGTGACTGCACATGCTTCGGGCTTCCGCGCAGATACATCATCGCTATGCTGAGCGGGCTCGGCTTCTGCATCTCCTTCGGTATCCGGTGTAACTTGGGTGTGGCTATCGTCAGCATGGTCAATAACAGCACAATCCATCAAAACGGCAAGATCATCATCAAAGAGGTGCCTGTAAACTCCGCCCCGTTACACCCCACGAGCCTGTTTGATAGGTGATGAGGGCCAGAGCCAAAACCAAACACACCTGGAGAACCTCAGCTGAGTCAATATGTGCTTTGAAATTGTATTTCGGGTCTTGGGCCTGTATATCATAGTAAGAAGAAGCAGTTAGTGTAGTATTTTTATTTATAATTTTCATGAAAATCTGCATATTTTGTGCCTTAATTAGTTGATCGATCACCTTATACACCCACCGGTGTCGCGGCAAAGGTATAAAAGCATCAAATAAAATAAATCTGATATCTTTCTGAAAATGTTTTCCACACTCAGTATTTCACACTTGGATAAGTAGCATTTTGATTACACTTTTAACGAATATGTTTCACCCTGTTACACATTTTTACCGGAGGAAAATGGAAAAGTAACTCATTAAAATGTGCCTTTATTTGTGTCTGAAAGAAAGCGAAATTCAACTGGGACCCAGAGACCGTGGGGATGATTCATGGATCCTTCTTCTGGGGCTACATAGTTACTCAGATTCCGGGAGGGTATATCTCCTCAAGACTGGCTGCAAACAGGTAACTGTTAAACGGTGAGGGTGGGGTATGAAGAAGGAGATTTGTAAATATCCGTTTCTCTGTCGTACATATGTCCCTGTTTTAATTTATAAGGTAGGTATTATCTGTGCTAGTCAGTCAGTGGATGTCGGTCTCATGGTTTGAAGAAAGGAGTCTGACCTCACAGCAGATGAACTGGGGATTTGGCTGATGCCCGCCAGGCGTGCCTCCTCATGTTAATGAGCTCCCATGGGACCACCATGCCTAATCCTTTATGTTCAGAGGCATGGCAACCACATCAGCCAAAGCCCTGTGTGAAATGCGGTTCTAAGTAATGATTGCAGTTTGCTCTCAATGGCCATACCGCCTCTATACCACATTATTTAAACTAACGACTGATGAGTCAGCTACAGTTAGACAAAAGGAACAGCGCAAATGTGCAACAAAGAACAATAAGTCTGTAAAAAAAACTGTAGAAAAAAAAATTATAACAACGAATCTGTAAAATCCGTATTCGAAAGGCATGTAAATGTAACAGTGATGATATAGATAAAAAAGCTACCAAAGTAAGATAAGGTCGCTGTATAAGTCCTTGTAGATCAACATTATTGGATTGTTAGATTTTTCATGAGGGAAATGGAGCCTAAATAAGATGCAAATCTTTTGAAGAGCTTCATCATGCCAAGTCAGCTGAGCCCACTGATGCCTTCTGCTGCAAACACCTCCTCTCCTCACTCTCCTGGAAACTGAATAACTGCCTGTTGTGTGTGTGGCATCCAATTAGGATTGCTTTATCTTCCTTATCGGTGTTTATTCTTCCAGTATGTAGTAAAGAATCATACAGTATAACATTGTATACTGGATATTTAATGACGTATTTAAATTTGGGCTTGGTAATTATCAATATTGCTGCAGTGTATCTTGTTCAATGAGATGATCTTGTTTTGATAATATTCGGACAAATAATCCCAACACACTGTTTATCCAGAGTTTTCGGGGCTGCCATCGTGCTGACATCCACCCTGAACATGTTCATTCCCTCTGCCGCCCGGGCGCACTATGGATGTGTCATCTTTGTGAGGATATTACAAGGGCTGGTGGAGGTACTGATTCACTGTTTGCACATCACATCTTGACCTTCAAAAGACTCAGAAATGATGCCTCATTATCAAGCTGAGAGCTAAACTCGATCCCTAATGAAATTGTCCTGACATTCTGTATTTGACAATGTTTTACAGAAATCCTCTGTTCATACTGAACTCCCTGGCTTTCTGTTTGAATGTGCACTGGAAAATGAAGCCCATTATGTATCAGTTCCATTCATTATACTGTATACAACTGTCAGATTAGTTCACAAGCATCAAACAGCACAAAGCCCTGAATAGCAGGGCTTATGTATGTTGGTTTAGCTGGCCAACACAGCTCCATGTTGACATAAAAAACACTTGATGCAGGCGGCTCCCACAGCTCAACAGAAAATATTTCAGAGAGAGATGCTATTATCAGACTGAAGGTCATCCTCTTTTGTAATTTTGTTTTGCTGCACACTGTCGTTTCAATAGCAGCTCATGACCATTGAGAGAAAGAGAGCCTCCTGTGTTCAGCGCCCATCGACTTATTATTGCAAATTAAACATTAGCATTTCAGGGTGTCTCCCACTGCAAGCCCCAGCAATTTGTGTCTATCAGTAGTTGATTGTATGCCACTTAGTGTGTAATGAAGATTTAATGGGAGCAATTCAGGGTTTTTTTCATGAAGTGGGTAGTCAGCTTGAATTTGCACTGACTCACACCTAACCCATTAGTCTCTGTTAGAAAGGTCAGCCACAATGCACGTCAGTTTGTCTGTTATTAACTACAATTTGTCTTGTACGCCTTTGGCAAATGAGAACGGACTGCGTCAGTCAAGCAGAATACCTTTACCTGTAAATTCTGATTGAGTGAAAGTGGATGAACATATGTAAAATTCATTGATTCATTTAACAAATCAAACAGTTTACAGGAAGATTACATGCCTCAAATTGAGAAAAGCATTATAAGGTTCATGGGAAATGATTCACGTGTGTTCATACTGTGACTGTAATGCCATTTGTCACTGTGCAGGGAGTGACTTATCCAGCCTGCCATGGGATCTGGAGTAAATGGGCTCCACCGCTGGAAAGAAGTCGTCTGGCAACCATCTCCTTCTGTGGTACAAAATCTACACACACAGTCATGTTTCTGTGAAAATGCAAAATTGGCTCATTAGTGTCATAGATTTTATCATCATATTACTTCACGCACTGAAATGCAGGTTTAGAATGACAAAATATTGCTCCTAATATGTGTGTGTACTGAACGTGTACTGAACACATTTGTCACTAAACACTGGGACAACGCTGCTCTCTGAATAAGCAGTCAGGATCAAATTCTGCGCCGTCATAATATTTTGTCTTGCTCAGGATCCTACGCTGGTGCAGTGATAGCCATGCCTCTGGCTGGGATCCTGGTCCAGTACACAGGATGGTCCTCGGTCTTCTATGTGTATGGTGAGTCTCACTGTCATGGGTTGATTTAATTTAAACACCGTAAAGTGAGACTATGTAACTTTTAAAAGAAAAAAACAACACAATCTCTTTCTTACAAATGAAAAGTTGAATTCATAAGCAATAAGTCGCACCCTTGCTCAAAACAATACACTCAGGAGTTTTGCTGCTGCAGCCTTGCATGGTCTGGTATGACCAATAGCTTATGGTGGCTAATGTCAGCTAACATTAGCAAACTTTGGACAGATATTGTTGTGTAGTTTGCTTTCTTTATGACTCTTCTCTGTGCTACTGTTACATACGTTTTAGCATTTACTATTATCACATAATTGTGATGTGGCTGCTGTTCACTTACTGTAAGTTACATACTGTCTGGCTTTAACATACAGTTTTCCCCTTTTAATTCCTCTTAAGTATCTTTAAGGTTGGACAAATTATCTTATTCCTCACTGACAGCATCATATAGCCTACTGTAATAATCTGCAACAGCTTGTTCCAGCTGTTACATGATGTTTACGCTGAGTAAAATATTGTTTGTTATGGCTGCACCATTCTATCAAATGGAAATATTCTATATATCGTGTGCATAATTTTATACACATTTCCCCAAAATTCAGTCTGACATATTTGGTATCTTTGAAAACTTTGGGATCTCTAAAATTTAAAATAAAGTTCTGTGGGTCTGAGCAATGTTTGGCTGCACAGTATGACATTGTAATGACTGACGTGTTTGATTCTTGATGGCATCACTCACATGATCTGTTCAGGATGCTTTGGGATATTTTGGTACATGTTCTGGATCTTGGTGTCCTACGAGAGCCCAGCGGAGCACCCGACCATCACTGACGAGGAGCGCCGTTACATCGAGGAGAGCATTGGTGAAAGTGCCCAGCTGATGGGCGCAATGGAAGTGAGTTCTCAATTCGTATATCCCTTGATTTGTAACACCACGCCAAGTGCTGTTCATCCAGCTGATTCTCTGTTTGTTTTAACAGAAATTCAAGACCCCCTGGAGGAAGTTCTTCACCTCCATGCCCGTCTATGCAATCATTGTGGCCAACTTCTGCAGGAGCTGGACCTTTTATCTGCTCCTCATCAGCCAGCCTGCATACTTTGAAGAGGTGTTTGGCTTTGAAATCAGCAAGGTAAATACATCCCTTAAAAACGTGACAATGTGAAAGGGGTCGCTCATAGTGATGAGCCTACAGAGAATTATCACCCGAATCTGCAGCTCCGCTTTATGGAGGTTTACAATGAGTTTCAGTTCATTATTTTCCAGTCCACAACTTTACTGTTTTGGTTCAGTCTCATCGCTCTCATAGCATCGTTTTCGGTGGCAGCAGGCAGCTGTTTTCAGCAGAAATGCTCTAAAAACCCACTGTACACTACCTGCTCAGCACCAAACGGCAGACAGACACAGTTAGCGATTAGCTGGTGAACATAGTGGAGCATTTAGTAGCTAAAGATCCAGATATTTCCCTCAGGAGCTGGTGGAGACTAAAAACAGAGCTAAAAGAGAGTGAATATTGGACTTACATTCATCAGGTGGATACAAACACAACTTCAAATAAATGTTGCTCCGTAACTGCTGGATGTGTAAATAAGCAACTGTTCACCATATCAACATAAAAGCTGATGAAATGTCAATGTTGTGTTCACAACGTCGACTACCCACAAGTGGCCAAAAAAATCAGCTGTTGCAGGTTTAAAAATTGCTATTAGACTCAACCTAAAACTAACAGTTTGTGTTAGTTAGTAGTATGAGGGAAACCTCCCAGCATGCACCGGAGAAACAAACTCATGGACATGATTCTCATGTTATGTGTGTTCCTGCTTTAATAGGTGGTGTTAGTCAGGTGTCATTAGTCATTAGCGCAAACTGTGATTGTTGTTGCATGCACGGTTGCATGCACGCTCCCCGATATAAAAACATTTAAATGGTATAATCTTACTCCTTTGGCATATTCTCTCAATTGTTATAAGAAAATAGATATGAAGACATAATGTATTATTTATGGGGGCAAGTTTGCAACGACCGCTTCTGAAAGTGCTGTGTTTTGGTAATTTTCTGATCCTACTGTCCGTGAGTGAATGTGTCAGACAAAGCAACAGATTCCAGTTAATCTTAAAATTTCACAATCTTTACCCTCCCTGAAGAGTGGGAAGCATGAATCAAGCTGGTTTGGCAGCTTCAGGATGGGCTGCTGTGATTACTGCAGGAAATGGAAATGGACACAAAGATTGGGTCTGAGACAGAAAGAAACACTTTTGTTATGACAGTTTCTTCGTAGTTGTCACATTTGCTTCAGACAAGTGTTTGATGGTTTCTCAGGTTGGAATTGTGTCAGCACTCCCTCATTTGGTCATGACCATCATCGTGCCCTTAGGAGGCCAGTTAGCGGACTACCTGCGGACCCACAACATCATGTCCACCACTATGGTCCGGAAAATCATGAACTGCGGAGGTGAGGCTTTGATATTCAGATCTCTGTCTGTTACCATGATATCGTAGAAGTATTCCTCATCAGTCCATCAGTTAACTGTTGTGTTGTTGTTTTTAGGGTTTGGTATGGAGGCCACTCTTTTATTAGTGGTTGGTTATTCTCACAGTAAGGGGGTGGCCATCTCTTTCTTAGTTCTAGCGGTGGGTTTTAGCGGATTTGCAATATCAGGTAAGTCTCGAAACAATGGATTCTAGTTTGAATTCTGAGTTTTGTGCTATTCAAAAGAGCGCAGAACTCAGAAAATTCCCTCTTTGTTGCTGTAGGTTTCAATGTCAACCATCTAGACATCGCTCCTCGCTACGCCAGCATCCTCATGGGCATATCCAACGGTGTGGGTACCCTGTCTGGGATGGTCTGTCCTCTAATAGTGGGAGCCATGACAAAGAACAAGGTGAGTCATTTCTTATCATACAGTGATGTGAATGTTAATGCAGATGGGAACTTTTAAAGCCCCTGAAAATGTGGTTTCAAATCTTTCATATTTCTCTCTAACATTAAATATTCAAAACCCTAAAGTTTCGGGGGAAAAACATTGTGAGGTATTATTTTAGAGTCCCAGTGAAACGGCATTTATAGCATCTTTCGCTTTGGTACTGTGACGTAACAGATTATGTGGGCAGGGTTTAGTTACTAGAGGGATTTAAATCAAATCCTTCAGATTTTATTGGATTGCTCAGAGTTGTGGAGTGATCTTCATCTACACTTTCCTCACCCGTGTTGTTAGATCAGGAGGAGGATACGTTTTAATGAATATTTTAGACTTCAACCACATTATTTAGAAATGTAAGCAAAGTTTTTGCCAGCTGAAATCCAAACACACACTTACTCTGATACTGCATGAAGTGCAAGCCTGACTCAGCCTGACCAGAAGTGTTTTCTGTCACTAGACCCGGGAAGAGTGGCAGTATGTCTTCCTTATTGCTTCCCTCGTGCATTACGGGGGCGTGGTGTTTTATGGGATCTTTGCATCTGGGGAGAAACAGCCATGGGCTGACCCTGAAGAAACCAGCGAAGAGAAGTGTGGCTTCATTGATGAGGATGAGCTGGCCGAGGAGACAGGCGACATCACGCAGGGTTACGGCACGATGGGCGGTCCGGCTAAAAGCTACGGGGCCACTGCACAGCTCAACGGAGGCTGGGTGCAGGACTGGGATAAGACGGAGGAGTATGTGCAGGAACCGGCGGGAAAGATGTATGCTGAGCGTGGCTACTCTTAAACCAGACAGTCGTGGTGAGTCTGCTTCCAAAAACAGACTCTCACATCACAGATTGCACAAATAAGCATTATCTTAGATATTTAAATCCATTCTTGTGTATTCAAGTAAAACGGTTACTAGTTTCAAAAAGCCAGTGTAAAGAAATAGTTCATTGCAATGCAGAACAATCCTCATTAGATTCTCACGTTTCTCATCACTGACTGTAGGGCTTCACTATACAGAGAGCGGTTGCAAAGATAACTGCAGGCCTATATTGTACTCCTTAGGCACCCAAACCTCATCAATCTACTTGAACAACATGAGCCAGATGACACTGCAGTTGACCATCATATAGGGTCTTTCTCTGAAATACCACTCTTATTGCACTGAAACTATAAGTATTCAAAAACAAGATTCTATTCTGTTTCTCAAATGTGTTTTATGTACTGTATATACCTGTATACTGTTTCTGTGAGACTATTGTGGATTTTGGGTCGTTGATCTGTGTTAACATTAATATAAAAGGCCATATTTTTCATGGACAGTACCTTTTCAGGGAGATGTCTGCTTGCAAAAAAGGGTCTTCTTCTTCTCAAGCGAGGCCTATAATACACTATGACAAAAATAGCGTGAGTGAAGTGGAACCGTAGAGTTTTAGTGTGTGTTTGTTGCATGAATTTGCTCAGATCAATGTTTCAGATGCAGCCGCCTCACAGTCATTGATAATCCTCATTCAGCCTGCTGCTTTGTTCTTAGATAACTGTCTTCTGCCATTATAAATAGTAAGATTAACTTCAATAATCAGGTTCCAGTTGTGATGTGAGACAAATCAAAAAAGTTTTGAAGGCGATTGCTCAGAAGACATTGTTTATTGATGTTTGGTGTGCACTACAATAAATTTTGTGTACCAGCTGCCACCCATCACATTCTGTTTTGTAATGTAATGCTGGCTTGCTGTATCTAACTGTAATTGTTTTGGAGTCATGTGATGATCAACATTAAGATGTGTGTTTTAACAAATTATTAGTGTCTGGAGAGTCCAGCTTTAACGCTCATGATGCATTTTCACAGCGAGGAATGCAGTACTGTATATGAACAACCAGGTTTTTGTGATCTCTTAGTGTTTCTTGGTTCTCATTGTCACAAAAAGTACTTTATTGACACTCTGATATTGTCACGTTTGAGTGGACCACATGAATTAATAGATGGCTCCTCCACCTGACTTTATTTGCTATTTGAACACTTTCTTCATTTGCTGTGTGAAATCTACAAGGATGTTAAAAATATATGAATATTTAAGAATGTTTAAGACCAAAAGATGCTATTACGGCTTTGTGCCTAAGTTTATGTAAACAGATAAATGTGATTTTATGGCTTCTAATATTGTGTTTAATGAAGAGGTATGTTGATGTCAAAAAGTGTTATAAAATACTCATATCATTTTATAAAAAAAACAACCAAAAGTCATGTTTTTGTCATTCTTAGTCATCTTTTCATCTTGTGTATTGCTGTTTATTTGAGGGTTCATCCTCAGAGACTGGAGGCAGAGTACCTGACCAGTTAACTACCTTCTCCAATCAGCGGCGCGCATCTCCTATTCTCTCCACATTCCTCATTAGTAAATCAATGGCTGAGGTCTCTGGAGTCCAGGGGAGAGTATTGGATCCTGTAACTTGGTAATTGGCAAAAGTAGAGAGAACAACAATGTCAATGCTATTACTGGAGTTTACATCCCTACAAACTGGGATCATTGTCTGTCTTCCCAAAGAGTCCTGACTTTAATATGCAATGTAAAATCTTCTGCAGAGGTGCGATGTAGGGGCATAAAAGTGTGATGAATCTATTAAATCTCTCAGCAGCATCTCACACTTTACTGAATTGCACAGGAAAAAGAAAGATCAGAGGCACGACTGAAAAAGAAACACACTGAGAATGTAAGGTGTGTAATGTAGAATATTATACATGCGGCACACCCTGTCTTCCCTCAGTGTGTCCTCCACTACACAGCTGAGGTCAACAGTGCTACATGCTCACATTCAAATATTGACCCAGCTCCTGCATTAAATCTAATCGTGTGACAAATCAATACTGTTTAACTCTGGAGCGTGTTGGAGTTTTAAAACAAAAATGCTTCTAATGAATGTTTGAATTCAGCATAAAGGAAGGTTTTGCTATCTTTATAGTTATCACTGTATTTCCTAGTTAGTTTTTCATGTTTGCTAGAAAAACAATGAACATAAACACTAAATTAAAACACATAGCGTATAAGACATTGATGATCATTACGTTGCATACACAGTTCATTTACATTTTAATCAAATACTTGATGTAACTTATAATGGGTGCAGCCGTAGAATAAGATTCGATTCCTATATTATCACAAGCAACCATTAGAAACAAATGCAAAGGGTCACAGTTGAAATACTGACTTTACAAGGTGAAACCTGAATGCAACTTTAAGGGCATCCAATGAAAATCAGTAACAGCATTTTCTATTTTAAATATTAGGATGAGTTTGTTTAGGTTTTAACGATTGCATGAAAGTCAGGCTAAAAAACCCCAACTCATTTGACCTAAAAATTTATTATGAAAAGAAAGAATTAAGAAAATAAAAGTAGATTAGTATTAATCTTACCTGATAAAAGTCAATTAAATAAGAGACTATTACAAAGCAAAAACAAAGCAAAAATCTGTGGCAAAATACTAGAAAATAAAAAATACAATATGACATACTGTATGTAGTGCATATAAAATATTATATTTGTTTTATAGTGGCATATTGATATCTAGATCCCATATGTACAGAGGATATTGTAAGCTTGCACACGAGTATGTGCAGAATGTACTAAATTGTCTATACAGTTCCAAATGGAAGAATTCACAAATAATTCCCTCCCTGTTGAACCCCACATTCAGGGAGTCATGACAGAACTGATGGAGGTCTTATGACCCACAATTAAATCTGAAGTCGGAGGTGTACAGAGTGAACAAGAAAGATAATATTACCTTCTGTGGCGCCTCTGTGCTGCTCTGCAGTGTTTCCAACACACCGCTCTGGAGGCCGATAAACTGCAGCCCGTGAGTGAGGTAGTAAATAATTCAGGAAAATATGGCATCCATCCATCCACATGCATCACTCAGAGCTTCCCCCTGCAGCAGGATGGGCTCGATGGTGTGTAGGACTCTGGACATAAAGACCTGGATTCAGACTGTGCCTTTAAGCCGCTGCGGGTGGGAATGAGTCATATGGAGCAGATACAGAATATGAGAATATCCTCTGATGTGTGAGTCCATCATCAGAGGTCTGACCAGCTTCTTGAAGGTTTTGCCACCTGGTAGCCATTAAATGTGGCAGGTTTTCCACATTTCTCTGACTGTAGAACAGGCTGAATAGGATGACTAGGGTGCAGCCTCTTCCCTCTCAACTAAGAAGAAATGATAGACAGGCATGAAGTTTGTGGGGGTGGGTGTTACGCTGTTGACCATCGGTTTAATGCACATGATGGACAGTCGGACTAGTTAATGTGCAGTGGCAGAGTTGAGTCTACAGTAGTCTTGTTCTGTGTTGACTGATGCTTCGATCACAGGAAGCAGCTCCATGTCTGAAACACTTCCAGTAGCAGTGGTGGCAGCAATTACAATAAATCTCAGTTTCTCCTCCGATTATCTGCCCTGCTGAGGAGGGAAACCATTAACGCTCACCGCCGCCTGCTTCTCGGTGCACATGTTAATTTGACAGAAAACACAATTGTGTCACCAGCCACGTGGAACATGTTTTCTCATGCCTAACCAGCCAAAGAGGTCATGGCTGTTGCACCGGTGACATGCCCGTTGGGGAGCGCGGTAATTGGACAAAATCTAGTGTCGACATTTCATTCACAGGTGGAAATTCTACCAGCATTCACCTGCCTCTAACCTCCACCCTCTGTGTTTTTACAGCATCTCAGACTTCTCAGTCATTGTGATGTTGTTGGTGCTGTTTGCCTGGGTGTGTAGTCATGAGGGTGAGTGAAGGGGGATTGAGTAGTTGTCAGTCGGTGGGGCAGGTGCAGTTTGGCTCCTGGGGGACTGTAATGGGATGAGGCCCAGACAGAATGAGTGTTTGATGACGGGGTTGCACTCCTCCCCTGGGACTCTGCCTGCACGCAATTATCCTCCTGATCCCCTCTCGCTTCTCTAGTCTAAATCCCAAACTGTACATAACAATCCCTCCACGCTGCTGCCTGAATATCCTTTAATTTACAATCTAAAATTCAACTCCTAATATGCTAAAAGATCAAACAATTATAACCAAAAAATTCAAAGCAGTATTGGAGTAATTACTGTTTTATGACACCCTCCAGCATGACATTATACTACCTCCGGGCAATTGAATTTACAAACGCCTCCTTTTCCTCCCCTGCTAATTGCTTTATTAATGGAGAGCTTGGCACCCCAAATCAGTCTGCCTTACCCGTAATAACATGTTATATGTCTCGGTTCTCCACCCACTGTCACACATACGCAAACTGAAACAAATATTTTTTAAAAGATTGCTGTTTCCAAAATGATTTCTGAAACTTCCCTACATGATGTTGACAAGCTCTTGTTTTTGCAATGAACTTTTGCTTAAAGGACAGTTCACCCCAAATCAGAATTACATATTTTCCCTCTTACCTGTAGTGCTATTTATCCATCTAGATTGTTTGGTGTGAGTTGCCGAGTTTTTTGAATATAATGGCACTAGGTGGCACTCAGCTTATGGTGCTCAAAGCGCCAAAAAAATACATTTGAAAAACTCAACAGCGATGTCTCTTTCCAGAAATCATGACCCAACCCACCACAAGCCGAGTGCCATCTAGTGCCATTATAGATGGATAAATAGCACTACAGGTAAGAGGGAAAACATGTATTTTTGATTTGGGGGTGAACTGTCCCTTTAAGATGCTCAAAACTCTCCCTTTTGTGATATGCAAATGGCGTCCATTGTAAAACATCTCCATCTTGTTTTACCAAACTCAATTTTATTTCGCCCACAGAAATGCAGCAGAGAAACAGTGATGCCTTATAAGGGCTACATTTTCAGATCTGGATATGTGGAAGGAGAATTGCATCTTCCACCATCAGAGGAAGAGAAAGGAGATTGCTACATCCAATTGTTTTTCCTCCACAGAACCTCACAGTTGCATGTGAGGTAATCTATCACAGGTCCTTCCAGTCCCCCTCCCCCGTATCACATTACATTGACAGCTTCATATCCTCCTTTCTACAACATGCTCATATCATGCTCGTATCACACACAGACAAAGGATGAGAGGCTGATGAGATTGTACACGATATTCTCTTTGCTGGCAGTGCTTTGCTTTGAAATCTGGATAAAATGAGGACAGAATTTGCAAATAACAAGGGCAAATATTTTACAGCTTATTGTGTTTTGATCTTCTGCACATAATTTTTCTTTCACATGAAAAAAATAAATCGACATTCCATAATCATAAAATAGCTGCAACTTATAGTGACCTTTCTTTTAGGGCTACTAATGATCATTTTCATAATCGATTCCTCTGCCAATTAGTTTCTGAATGTATCATTTAACCATTTGGCCTATGTAACATCAGAAAACAGTCATCACAATTTCCTAGAGCCCAAGCTGATGTCTTGTTTTGTTCGACTAACAGTTCAAAACCCAAAGATATTTAATTTAATATGTAAAGAGAAGGAAAAGCAGTGCATTTTCACATTTAAGCTTAAACAAGAGAATGTTTGGATTTTTTACTTTAACAATAACTTAAACAATCAATCGACTATCAAAACGGTTGCTGATTAATTTTCTGACGATCGACTAACCGATTAATCATCTAATCAATGCAGCTCTGCTTTGTTTGATTCTTTTTAGTTTTACCAATATGTACAGTAGCCACTGTTTTTTTTCTTCGCATGTGCCAAAATACAGCAGTGTTTCTGCAACCACAGCACCTCGTTGGAGTGTCTGACAGCGCAGTTTTAATGGGACGTCCTGGAGCGGACGATGTGAATTTCTTTCATCCTGTTCTTCACAGAGCAGTAATTTCTGTTTGTCTACGTCTCGATGAGCTCTTTCTAACTGATATTTCTTAGCCATACATTCTAATTTATTTATTTTTATGATGGATATTGTTTTTACTAACAACTGGCACTTCGGGGAACATTTTGTTTTGTTTTTTTATGTATGCAAATACATGAAGGAATGACAATAAAAAAAATCTTGAACAAGCTGCACCAACATTTCATGATTCAGTGGAGACATTACACTTCTCCTGTCATATTAAAACGTCCATCTTTTCCTCACAGCTTCACTTGCGAAAAAAACAAATTAAAGCATCAATCCCCCTTCCTCAGTGCATGCCTGATGATGGTGGCCACTGATCATCAGCATCCTCTGAGTGGGACACAGGTGTGCGGAGGGGCCCTCCTGCCTCTGTGATCCGTCACCGAGGCCAGACAAGGGCCAGGCTGGAGCGGCTTAGGCACGTGCCGAGGGAGGGCTCCCTATTCACACCACCAGATGGGGGCTGGATCTGAGTTTTAATGAACACTATCCTTCACAACCCTTTAGGAGCAGCAGAACAACAGTCGCCCTCAGCACGTCTCACTGCAGTTTGTTACCCCACGCTGACAAAGACCAGTAATACACTGGACAGAATAAAAAACAAATCACTTCACATCCAAATATGATATTTTCTCACTTGGAGGAATACTATATTCATTGTTTAAGAGATTAGCTGCTACTTTTAGTTAGCAGATTTAAGAGACGTCTCCAAGCAAACATCACACATTTAAAGTGGGCTGGTGGTAGATATTATAGGGCTGTGTCGACCTCCTTCTGTTTGAAGTGATACGATAACACAACCCTGTCATTTTACCTTGCAGGTTAAGAGCAGAGGGCAATTTATGAGTCAAAATAACTGGTTGGTAAATACCTGCTGTACGATAGAGGGGTGGTCCTTATAATTAACAAGTGGGACCCTCTGCAAAATGGTTAGTTATATTCAAATAACGCAGCTCCCTGGAACTAAAGATTCTTTGGCATAACATTGACAATAATGGGCTTTCCTTTTTTATTATCAGTAGTCAGACATGTATAAATAATGGGTAAAACGTGTTTTCATTTAGTATAGATTTAGATACAGACATATGACTAAATTGTGGTGTGTTGCTTTTCTTGTAGGCTTCTCATTTGGAGTCAGACAGTAACACCATCTGAATCATCAGTAACACAATCTGAATCATCGCCATGGTTGCTTACCTACTCTGCCAGTTATGTGTAAGGCTGTGAAGAAGAGTGAGAAACACAGAATCGAAAAATTTTAATAATCTGTCAGTGTTCAGTCCCAGAGGCTAAATGATAATGTGCTGCTTGGTAACATGTAAAGGATGAAATGTCCCTTTATTTGTCCACAAATTATTTATATCTCACATTCTTCAATACCGACTGGTTAAAATCTGAGCTACATTAACATGATCTAAATTAAATGAATTTGCATGCATTTATAAACACAGGAGCAGGTGAGATCCCTTCAATCATTGTTGGTTTCCATCCAGCCAAATACATATGTTCCTCATTGGCTGGAAATAAATTGGTTGTGTACATGCTGCCTCTTACTCAGTGACCCTTGTCTGTCTCTACGTGAATTGCTTTCACGGTGTGTTAAACGAGCCGTGGCCGTGTTGGTGTTTCCCTCCACACAGCGGCCGGGTCTCTAATCCGCTCTCTGCCAGAGTTATGTCACACACCAGCTATTGTGGAGGGTTTGATTGAAGACGCCAGATCTGACTAACTGATCCCTCGCCGCAGAGGTGCTGTGACACATGAGCGAGGTCTGAGATGTGTGAATTGGCAGTCTAGTCACATGACTGGCATTAAGCCAGTCAAATTGTTTTTATTCAGACCGAGTGCAGCTTTGTGGTGAAAAAGCAATACTGACAGATGGTGTGTGAGAAGCTGAAAATGATTTTAGGTGTATATAGTTAGAAACAGGTCAATTTGATTACACAAAGCTTTTGCTCTTTTTGCTTATTGCAATTTCTTTATATCCCCAACAATTTACTAGCAGGTCTTTAAATCAAGTTAAGATTATTTTTTCAGGACCTCACAAATCAACTGCTACAGAATGATTTTTAAAAAGCACATCTATAATTAATTGGTAGTAAGGTGGAATTTATCATGCTAAATGAAGCCTTGAATCTCCAGAGACCTATTTATAAAAGTGTAAACTATTCATTGCCTGACAATTACTTTCAACTTAATTCAGTCCGGTCACGTGCTGCTACTGATTACAAAGCAGCATGCGATGCTACCATCTGTCCAAACTCTGCAAGATGTGTATCTTTAACAAATATCCAATTGTACTGAGATAAATAAAATAACTTCCTTATTACAGGGTGCATGGATTAAATTTTACAAAAGTATTTATACTCTGAAAGAAACAGGCTAGTGCAACATATTTTAAAGGCTTAACAGATCCACAAATGTGAGCATTTTTAGAATGTATCCAATATGTTGTGTTTCTGATTCTCTGTTAGCCTGCGTGCAATTACAGTTCACAATATTAATTAAATTATAGTTCACAAGTTATTTTAAATTTAATTTAATTATATTAATTCAATTATAGTTCACAAAAAATGCAGCATAAAGTCAGAGTCAAGAATTTAAATGGAGAAGAAACCTCTGTGAACGACAACTTCAAGAATTGTGTGCTTTTCATGTGTATTCTGCACTGAAAAGACCTGAGGTTGTTTTTATATATGATACGATACAGAGTTTCGGTACTGATACCAAAACATTCAATAAAAGAAACCAAAGTTCTTAAATGTTAAAATTGTCTAAACCCAAGCAGCCGTACAAGAACTTTGCCTAAATAAAATACAGACTAAAACTGAAAAATTACTTTTGAAACGGTCTAAACTGAATACAAATCTGAGCTGCCAGCCTTCCTTGACAGCTTCTAATAATCGGTGCTATGGACACATTTTGTTTGGTATTAAAAAAGTATTGAGGTTTAATACCCAGCCCTAGTCAAACATTACATCAAGATATAAATATACATATAGCTATATTTTGGCCATCTCCTCCAGCTCTGAAGAAGCTCCAAGACTCCAGTCACTTGTTTAATGCTGACAAGAGGTCTCCCCAAACACTCAGACCTCTGACATCAAAGTCTCCATCAGACATTTTCAAAGCATTTAGCTCTTTTTCTACACCGTCCCTCAGAGAGGGACAGACCTCAAACAAGGCCAGAAAGTGCTCTGTCAGTCTCTGGAAGGACACGGTTTGGTTTGTGCTGGTTTGAACCCATTCACCGTCAAATATGCTGTACTCCATATCAGAGGCCCACTTTTTCAGCACATCACAATAAGCATCTCTAAATTTCAGGTGTTCTTTAGCCAGGTCTAACAGAAGTGTAGTAGGCAGTGCAGAACACATGTACTGCAGCACACTGTGTTTTTTCTGCAGCCAGTCCAAGAGAAAGTCCTGCGAAGCAGTTTGTGAGTCTTTTGTTGTCAGCAGAGCTGCAGCGATGACCAGACAGAAATGTTCTGCTGCTCCTTCACATCCCTGGAGGACAGAGTCTAAAAAGTGCTCTGTCTGGCAGGCTTCACTGCCTTGGCTCAGCAGAGCACCCAGCCTCTCCATCAGCATCACCCCCTGCACCTCAGCATCAGCACCAACAGCTGACGAGTGTATGAGAGGACTCAGGACTTTACACGCCGATTTGCACTGAATGATGTGGCTGCACATGCCAGTAACATCCTGATATTCACTCTGCTTGGTGTTTACAGGACTGATAGTGTCAAAGAGTATCTTCATGATGGAGCCGGGAAGCTCAGGATTGCTCAACAGCCCAACAAGCAACAGGTGCTGACACCGGGAGAAGTCCGAGAAGGACACTTCTGTGTAACCAGGGAAGGCAGCTTGTAAACTTTGATTTGTGAGCTGCAGCTGCTTCTCCATAAGCCTCCTGATCGCGGGGTTATTGTGAAACCTGGAAAAGATGTGTTCGCAGTACTGGGCCCAGTGAAAAGCTCTGGACAGAGTTTGTTTATCCCAGTGCTCCACCACACCGCTCTGCGCCGCCGCGGCCAGCAGCTCCGCCGTGCTCGCCAAGTTTTTCAGCACCGCCTCCATGTGGCGCTCTCTGCGTTCAGAGTTCAGCCTCTGAGCGCCGGAGGTGGACACTCACTCTGGAGGAAAGACACAACTTAAACATTCACCCAAACTGTCCTCTGCCGCCGAAAAACGCTAAAACGTTATTGAGTTAGCTAGCGGGTTGGCTAGCTTACAGGTTAGCTAGATTCGAACAACTTCAAGTAAACAAACTAACGTTAATTAGGACTTCCGGTGGCACGTTTCAAAACAAAATCCTTTTCAACAAATATGGTTTTAAGTAACATCTAGCGTTACGCACAAAAGTCAATATCACACATGTGTAAAGGAATATTTTAGTTGCTGTTGTACTCACTTGTCTTTGCCTTTTCTCTCGTCCGGCCGCCTGTTCGTGCCGCCTTTGCCACTGCGCATGCGTACGTGACTGCAAAGATTTGGCCAATTTATTTTCCTTCAAAATAAAAGCCACCGAGTAACTTATTGAAAAGAAATTGCAGAATTGAGGTATAAAGCGAAACTAACTCAGTATACACATATTTCCATTTTCCCATTTTGTTCTTATGTTTATTTTCTGGCTAACATATTTATGTAATAAATTATCTATATTATATAGTCAATACTATTGTAAAAACAAAGCCCATCTCATTTATAGGATTAGAGAAAAAACTTAATTAATTAATGCATTCATAATTCATAATCATCTACGTATTTGTTATCGTGTCTGCTTCACGATGATCGTCATGAATTACTTACCAACTACAAAACTGTGTCATTCAAATTTAGTACTCACAGCAAACATAACTGTAGATTTGACATAGTCTGTCAGTTGGATCAGATTACATGGGAACACAGAAAAAAAAAGAAATCCATTAAATCAAAGTGGATTGAATTTCTCGGACTGACCTGCTGAATTCAGTCCAGAAATGTCATACCGAGGCAACACAAAGAGGAGAGAGGAGGGAAGCATTGCCAGCAGGATCAAACTTCCCTCCCATCATCAGCAGCAGTGTGTTGTCAGTAGGCTACATATTTGTGTGTGTGTGTGTGTGTGTGTGTGTGTGTGTGTGCAGTCAGATCCTTGTGCAAATGCGCAGTGAGAGAGACCTCCCCAGTCCACACTGGTTCAGTATTTTGGAGCCTAACCTGTAGGTCGGTGCACCGCTGTGAAAAGCATGAAAACTGGGATCCAGCAGCTCACAGGACGAGTGAGAGGAAGGTGCGCACCAACGAGCTGAACCTTCAGGGTGAGCACAGATAATGAGCTTTTTTTTTAGATTCATGCAAGACATTTTCGCTGCTTTTCTATTGCCAAATGAATGTCAGACTTTTGAATTTCTTTATGCATATTCAGATTTAGGTTGGGGGTGTAGCCTAACTTGTAGACTTTATAGCCCCCTTGTACGTCTCACCAGAAGGATGTGCGCCTCGCAGAGTAATGATCTTCTAGCTTATTTAAAAGTTGGGGCTCAGTTAAGTCTCACTTTGTGACAGTTAAGAACATGGTAATTCTTGCTTTTTTCCCTCTCAAAAGTAATTCAAGGCATCTTTAATTACAAGAATCTGACATATTTTCTTCAGTTGCAGCTCTCAGTCATTTGATTGGTTTTAATTAGTGTGTGCTCAGCTGGATTTCAGTCATAACTCATCAGGCGTCCTCCCTTGATCCTATTTCCAGAGTGGTGAAATGTTTGTTGTGGCTGTTTTTATTTGGGACAGCTGTAAAGGAGGAGACAGCTTTAAAACAGTTGTAAATGAAATGTGCTGCCGAGTGTTTTAAGAGACCAATGCAACACAGTCCAAAACCAATTTATTGCACTAAATTCAGACATGGCACCAAAAGATCTGTATGGTACAGGTATAAGTTTGTATATCTGTCAGTATTCCTGACATATTGTCTGCAGTTTGTTGATGGTGAAAATGTTTACAACACAGGGGTCTTTAAATGAAGGCCTGAAATTATTATGTCTAGAATAAATCAGGATTTATGACACTCCATGTGGTGCACTAATAAACACAAGAACAGTGTTATTGTACTGTGATATTGTGGATATATAAACAAGACTTGTGTCATAGGCTTGTTGTATGTTTTGTATTGTTTAATGTTGGATCATACCAGAGAATATTGTGCTTTTGTTCATATTTTCTGCCAGAGACTTTCTACTTTACTGACCACAGCTGGTGATACAATGTTATACCTGAATACATCACTCACTCACAACAAACACAGAGTACTTATCTGCAGTGGAAATGCTGAGACCCCTTGTTTAAATGGACAAATCAGCCTCCAGTTTAGTTTACTGTTGTAGAGGAGAAAGGCATCAATGTCACAGAGGGTTAGGAGGACAGAGCCGCTCTTGTTTTATTTAATTGATGTGACTCAGCAGTTGAAATTCCCATCCATATGTCTTTCCTGGAGCAATCTGCAACTAACCATGGCAGGTTATGATGGCTTTACTGAAGTCGTGAGGCTTTTCAGACTGAGAAAATGTATATTTGGATATCTCTGTATCACAAGTTTACTGTCAGATTCTGAATCAGATTCTGAAAATAACATCTCTAGACGAAGCAGCAAGTTCAGCAGACAAAACATGCTACATAAAGCCTAGCAGAGTGGTGGTGTTGGCTGTGTTTTTGGCCTGTAGTTGAAGAGGTCAGGCTACAGCGTGGTGAGAGGAACCAGGTATGTTTAACAACAGTTGTTTGTTTTTTTAGGACTCTTTCCTGGGAAAAAAAGACGAAGAAACCCAGTATTATTCATGATCCTGTCGAGAAGAATTCAGCTTTTGAGCTAAGATTAACATTTTGTTTGGGGCAGTTTCACTGAGAGCATGGCTCTCTTTTTCAGGAATGCCCTGATCACATTCACACAGTCACACCTGGAAGCTGTCTAGTAGTACAACTACAATCTGAGCAGCTCCACTGGAGCAGTTGGAGTTAAGGACCTTGCTGAAGTGCACCTCATTAGGCCACCACTGCCCTACATTGACACCAAGATAAGTTATCAATTTCCTAAAGGGGCAAGTGAGTCAATTGTCCACTGACAGATGTTTAACCATAACTTTAATGGAAAAATGTCTTCAGCTTTACAACAATGCATTTTTCAGCTAATCAAAGGGGTTTTACTTAACTTAAGAAGTAGGAGAGTTTGCTCAAGTGAATCATTCAGTTCATCTGAAAAAATCAAAATCACAATATTTGGAGATACGTGGTTTTCATTGGACAGTGATCGTGTGTAAAATATACAGTATATTAAAAACAATGAGTGAAAAATATTTAAGACAACATCTTCATTGTGCTAGAAAATAGAATCATTTTATTTATGTTGCCCATAGATAGATATGTCAAATGCACATGTTTTTATTCACCTATAACACCAGTGAATGGGCTTGTATGGATGCGTCTTGTACTGTGAGACAAGAGAAGTTGTCCCAGTGCCCTTGTTCTGTCTGTCAGCCTGGACCACAGTAGACATGGGAATGTAGCACCTGTGTGTGAGTGCTGAGCTCCGGAGTTTGGTGCGTGTACACAACGAGGAGCTCTTGTCTTCAGGAGGATAAGACATCAAGGTCCTGATGTCCAGTGTTGCACCACAGTGTGATTTGGTTACAGCCAACTCCAGAGGAACCTTGAAATGTTACACAGCTTTAAAGGTCAGATTCCTCGCATTGTGTTACACTCCCTCAGTATTCAGAGAAAATTCTTAGCCATCACAGACTATGAACTAATTGTTCATGGCGGCTTCACTTCCTTGTTTGAAAAAGTCCTTCTTATAATTTGCATCACATATCCTGTTGGTATTTGCCTACCATGGGGAATGTAAGGCGTTCCTGCTTGTGTCCAAGCTGGAGCCAAAATGTTTTATATGCAATAACTTGAATGCAGCTTGAAGAAGAAGAATGTAATGACAGAAAAAGAAAGGATACAGTAGAACAAAAAATGACATCAATCATATCACCAGTCTGTCATCAATGTTGTTAAGCAATCTGTAACAATAGAAAAGTTAAGATGCCTCTGTCAGCTCATGTGTTACCATTTGATGCCACCATCTTTAAGCCTTGAAGTCATCTTCTCTATGTCTGCACACTCTATCCATGTCAGTGTATACTTTGGCGAGAAAATCGCAGCACTTATAAACTTAGAATATTAACTGCAGAGCTGTTGATGTGTGCTGTTACTCTGCTCAAGTCTCACATCTGGTGCCCAGTTGTTTTGTCAATTACTCACTTGTCTCAGCAGCAGATCCACTAATGGAGTGACACTGGACTGAAATGTGAAAGATTTTTACATTACAGCTCATACAGTGAACACTTTGACAGACAGTATTGTAGCATGATATTGGAAAAGAATGTGAGAAATGTCTCATTTACTCAATGACTTCACTTTGCAGGCAGTAAGTAGCTGTTAAATATTGCTTTGATATTGAAATATTGATTTCAAATGCAGTCTCTCCATCAGACTGTAATTTAAGGCCTGCTGCTTAACTGGATTGGATTAGACTGCATCATAGATTGCAGAGTAATATGAAGGAACTCTTTGTTTGTGTCTGCTGTTTGTTGAATAGAAGTCTTACTGTATGAGTCTGGCTGGTATAAAGGTGTCTCTTGTCCAGTGAAAAGGTGGACAGGAACTGTGCTGTCAGGGTCCATGAGAACGTCTCATGTCATCAGGTGGACTGTAAACCAAACCAGGATTTAGCAAAGAGGACAAAAGCACTCAGATTCCTCTTCTCTTGTATTCATTTGATCCTCCTCTACTCCTGTTGGGAATATTGGGCCTGAATTCCAGCTGTTATTCAAGAATTGTGTCATGATAATTCAGATTGATATTGTTTTAGTCATTTTTCAAGAAAAAATACCATTCTGTGGTTTCAGCTTATCAAACATGAGGACTTACTGGTTTCCTCTGTTTTACATCATTGTCAAATGAATATATTTGGATTTTAGGCTGTTGGTTGGTCAAAATAAAAGATTTAAAGACACCACCCTGGACTCTGGGAAATTACAATGGGAATTTTTCATTATTTTTCGACATTTTAAAGACTGGACGATTAAAGATTTGTTAGTTGCAGCCCTAATGTAGATCTAGAAATAATTTTCTGTATTTACATATTCATATAGGTATACAGTATACACATAACCACATATTGGTACATGTATTATACACATACTATTATATACACACATAACATGCCACAGCATATGCATACAAGGGTGGACACAATAATGTTAACACCTCAGTGTCACAGTTCCAACATTGTAAGATTAACATTTGAGGTATTCATTGCAGATGAGTTGTATTGTATTACACTGTTACTTTTACTTTTCATTGATTTCCTATACAGTACATTTAGACATGTCTGAATTTCCCTTTGCAACTCACAGTGAAGGTTTACATTGTGTTCCTGTTTGTGCCATCTTTGTGTGTCTTGTCCTCCTCCTCTCCTTCCTCAGGCCGTCAATAGGGAACCATGTGCAGCTCCCTGAGCCCCAAACAGCCCAGTGGCCCCGGCCTCACAGATATGCAGCAGTATCACCAGTGGCTGGCCAGTCGACATGAAGCCAGCCTGCTGCCCATGAAGGAAGACCTGGCCCTGTGGCTCACTAATATTCTCGGTAAGCAACACTCACAAGCAACACATAAATGCAGGACACATCTGACTACATTTTGGCAATCTAAATATCCTAAATACATCCTTAACATAAATATACTGTATTTGCTTCTCAGTCAATCTTAAATCTCAGTAATGGAAACTTTAGATAATATGTCAGCATCAGGGTTATTTCAGTGTATATATTAAATTATCTAGGCTCAGTCCGATTAGCAATATATCATTGATTAACACTGACAAAGTTGGCCTAAGTCTTGTGTTTACTTTAATCTGTTGTTATTTGTTATAGTCATAAACAGGTTGTATTAGAAGAATGTCTTTCAATACACGTTTTTAAATAGTTATATTTCATATTGTTGCACTCTAGTGCCTGAATTTGTGGTAAATGATTCCTTATCCACAGTTTTAGCTAACTTTGCTAACAAATACAATGTGTTGAAATAGCTTGGCTTTGAAAAATGTCCTTATCTTCAACATTAATTGAACTGGTATTGCTGATGTAAACACCTCTGCAGGGAACTGGAATCAATCTGAACCTCATTCCAACCTATTTTAAAGTCCCTATAATGACCAGTTTTCATGTTCACACACACACACTCACTCACACACACACACACACACACACACACACACACACACACACACACACACACACACACACAATCTCACACACACACACACACTCACACATAGATTTGCATTAATTGAATAATGGGTGTCATTAACAGTTCTTGAATAATGCACAGCGACTAAAGGATAAGCAGCGGAGGGAGCATCAGCAGAAGCTTTGTGTAAGATTCTTAGTGCATCATGAATTCTTCTTCAACAGTACAGTCACAAAACAAATACATGAAGCACTCTGAGGATCTGATTTGAAATTAGTGTCTCCAATTTAATATAAATCGAACTCTTGGGTGTATATAAAGAAAGGTAAGTTTCAGCTTAACACACAGACTCAGTATGTTTTTTTTTGTTTGTTTCATTTATATTTCATTTCCAAGAGCTTTCATTTTTAAAATCAATAATAAAGACACAAAGTTAAGGACTCATTTCCATGTGGTCCTCTGAAACAGTGGTTCCCAACCTAGGGGTTTGAATCCCACAAGGGGTCACAAGATGAATCTAAGGGGTCATGAGATTATTTCCTGGGTAGTAAATAAAATAAAAACAAAATTCTGTCACACCAAATTATGTTTACTTTTCAGACTTTTCTCTTGTGCTAAGAATTATTTGTCAAACTACTATTTATAAAGCTGATAATGAACCTTCAAGCTCAATATACTGTGTAGTTTTACCTCTTCAGGCACCTAATATGATTTAAATGAAACAGTCTGTCAAGGGAAAATCACTCTTTGATTGAACTACTTGCAACTCATAGGCATGCACCCTGTGATGGGCAGTCACAAGTAGACATTGCTTCATAATAGGTGTTCACACTCAAAAGGTTGGGAACCAGTGCTCTAAAATAGGTAGATTGGCAGGATTAACTGCACCAGTGACCAACCAGTGTCGACACAAAAATGTACTTGTTAGCAAAACACAAATTCTTAAAATTCCTCCACCAGTGTAGGTTACAATGTAAGAATTAAGCAATTGTTCTCTGGATTTCCAAGAGGCAAACTGTCTGTTAACCAAAATTTCATCAACATTATAAGATTTAAAGACTGTATAGTCTTTCAGAAGAGAGGCAGTTCACTGATGCACCTCATGATTTGAGGTTTTTCTTCAAAATTTGCATTTGAACTATGTGTAGCTGCACTTAATATGGTTAAAATTGTTCACCCAATGGCTGGGAGTTACCTCGTGGGACATCCTGCAGACTGTATACAGTCCAACAATCATTTCTCAAATCAACTGGAAGCCAGTTAAATTCCTGAAACTGACTCCTGCCTGTGTGTGAACAACTTAGAACAAATTCAGTATCTTCTCTTTTATCTCTGGCGGTCTGTGTGTTTGCACTGGAACCAGCACAGCTAGAAATCCTCTGGTCTGCTGTGGTGAGAGATCAAGGACAAGAGAACAAGAGTAAGCACTGTGTTTCTAGTAAATACACAGTATCTAACCAGTTTGTTGGTTTAAGCCACATTACGTGTTCAGCACATTAAAATTCTAAGAAAGAAGGCGCTGATATGCTTAGCAGGGTGTACAGTTTCAGGTTAGAGCAGCGGTGCGGTGTAACGATGAGTCCACTGGTTGAGTGGGATGCAGATGCTTGCTTGTACTGATGAGTCATATTGTTGTTGTAATGGGAGGTTGGAGGAGCTGAGCAATTTATAGGACTGAGTATTTGAGTTAAAATGTTTCTCTGAGAACCCTCTGGAATATATTTTCCTCATGCAGCGAGGAGCGAGGGAGAGTTTGAGCATATAAGAGCTCACTGAGTATTTCTCAAGATTTCAATCTCTCCTTTCTGGGCTCAATTGCAACATTTGGAACTCATTAAACGTCAAACCCCCAGACCCCTCCTCCTATAAGAAACAGAAAGGGGATTAAAAAAAAATCTCTCCGGTTTCTTTCCACAGACACCCCCCTGCCACCACCTCCTATTTCACAATGATCTAACAAAGAAGGAATGGTCCTCTGGAAGTCAGTCAACTGGACACCACATGTTGATCACCAATCTATCTCTGTTACTGTGCAGGATAATGAGGCATTACTGTGCACAATCAGATGCCCCCTTTTTATGTGACCTTGACTTTGCCACCCCAGTATGTACTACCAGAAAATCCCCCCAGATTCCCCTAAGTCATGTTGTAATATTTGAACATTTGGTTTCTGCAGAGCTGCCTAAACCCAGCAGCACAAGCCAAGCTCAATCAACCAAGCGATTTCTGAGAGTCAATAACATTGCGTCAGGTTCAGCTTCAGCTGGGATTGGATAGGAGATTAAATTTTATTTCCTTATACTGTATATATATTCTAAAATGAGCATTTTTGTGTTGAATTTATTGCTGGATTCTCTGCTTTCTTTATGTGTCCCTTGGTCAGGTCTGGAAATCACCGCCGAGAGCTTCATGGATCGCTTAGACAATGGCTTCCTGTTGTGCCAGCTGGCTGAGACACTACAGGAGAAGTTCAGGCAAAGTAATGGAGACCTGCCTGCCCTCGGCAACAGCAAGGTACGGAGAAACCTGAGAATTACAGTAGTCTGGCATGATAATGGTTACAGCGAAAACACTAATCTGGAAGCCAGATCTTGGCTGAAAGTGTTCCTGGACTGACTTTGAGTTTGAATGATTGGACAGAGGATTGATCCTGAGAGGGGAACCATCATTCAGGCAGTAACTTATTACATCATTTTGACTGACAATCACTATGGTTTCAACTATTTTAACACTTCTCCTGCTTGCTCAGAAAAGAATGTGAAATTCAGACATGTGAAGTTTTACATGTTTTGTTTTTCACACAAATCCATGTTTAATATCAGTTTTCTGTATTGCCACATGGATGAATGATCCCTTGAAATAATTATTTTCTGTATAATTAATCAGAATCAGAAATACTTTATTGATCCCCGAGAGGAAACTCTTTCATTACAGCTGCTCACTATCACGTCAATGCACCCTTGAGAATAGAAGGAATAGAAGTACTATTGGGACCAGACTGCTTGAAGACAACAGTATTGACGTTTTATTGAGACTCACTGAGACAGGAAACAGACCTTAGTATTAGGTTTCCATCAATAAGATCAATAAAAGCTATGCTTATAGAGTCCCTCCCATCTCAAAGATATGTTGATATCATAACCTTTGGAGAGTAATATAGAGACAGAGAAACAATTCTGAAAACCTAAAAATGGTAAATAGCATTATATTTTATATCCATCCTGTCCATAAATCTTGTTGATTGGTTTTGGCAGCTCAGCAGCGATCATGAATCCCAACTTTGCAAGGAGCTCCACAATTTCAGAAAGCAGTGCACAAAGGGTGGGTTGGGGGGTGGGGGATGGGGCCTGCAGCCTTCAGCAGGGCAAAAAAAGAAAAAATAAGGCTGGCGAGGACACATTAACTGATGGGGCCCCACATCCCCTGTGAGAATTGGCAGAACTATGTTAAATGTTAATTTTTTGTGAGTCTTGAGTGAGGGTTTATTGAATTTTATAAGATTAAAGGGTAACCTTGCAAGTCGTTATCTGTAATTTAAACCAAGCAATCTGTGCAGTAGTATATTTTACTGGGTCAGTGCTCAAGAAAACAAACCGATTGGGGTGCAAATCCTTTGACTGTATCAGCTTCAGAGCTACTGCAAGAAGGTTTGATGTCTTCAGCATATTACTACGATGGCGAGAATCTTTTTGAGGACTACTTTTGCATTCCCTCGCAATATGTTTTGCGTTCTTTTGCAATACTTTTGCATTACCTGGCAAAACTTTTCTTCTACCATTCCTTCAGAGCCATATGTCTATTTCCACTCAGCTGCTCCCAGTGCAACACAACAGTAAATCAGCTCATTGAACTTGACTTTGAACCGGGCATTAAGTATGCTGATATAGTACTACTGCTCAATAGACATGCATGGATATGTAATTAGTGAAAGTAAAATTAAAAGAATTCTTAGATCAAGTGGTCTCTCCAGAAGAAAGCAGTACGGTAATCTGCAGGATGCTGTCGGTTTCATTCGTGGACGGTTACTGTATCTGTACTGTACTGGACCCCAGAGGGGTTTCACCGAGGAAAAGGAGACGTCTCCAGAGGCGGAATTACAGATGTACAGTTGAATCTACCTCATAAAGCTAATGTGCTGTATTTGTATGAGTCAAAAAACAACAAACAAGAAGGCGACTGAAATGCTGCAAACAGAGTCTGTGGTTCTGTCACAGAAAGAGCAGACAGCATTGAACCACTTGCAGAGATACATCAGCAATGCAGACCAACGCAAGTTAGAAAGCTTTTTGCGTTTTAACACAGGGTTCTCTGTTCTTTGCACAAAACAAATTAAAGTTACCTTCAATGCTGAAACAGGTTTTGGTAGAAGGCCTGTTGCTATAAGTGTGGAGCATATTTGATGTTCCTTATACATACAGCTCCTACCTAGACGTTTGATAATGTTCTATCTGATAACTTCTTTGCAATGGACATCAAATAAGGTGAGGTTTCCGTAAACAATGCTTAATGCATTAACTTGAGAATCTCCACACTGCCTTCCATTACAAATAGACATACAGCTCAGAAGGAACGGAAGAAGAAAAGTATCGCGAGGTAACGCAAAAGTATTGCGAGGGATTGCAAAAGTAGTCGTCAAAGAAAATCTCACCATGACCTTTAGGGGGCTCTGCGTATTACTGACAAATCAAAGGAAAATATTTTTCATGTATTTCCACTTGTGCCCAGTCTATAGAAATCCATAGAAACATCCTACAGTATCAAACAAATTTGCATTGACTTTGTAAAAGTTTTCTAGAGCTTGATTATTATTTCAAACCTAAAATTTGGTATTAGTTTAAAAATAAAATTGTTTCAATCTCTAGTCCTGAATATGAAAAAAGCTTAATCTTGTAGACATGAATGCACGTTTTTAATATCTGAACTTACTTACACATTGAACTGATGTCTGGTGCTCAGTGGGATTATATTTTTCTAAGAGAGGAAAACACTGATTAGGGCATTAGTGAGAGTTGTTGATATTTGCACTGTGACATTACTGTGCTGATGACGGTAGGTCTCCTGATCTCAGTGTGTGTGTGTAGCAGCACAGATGTGAGGAAATACTTGAGGTCAGTGACGGTGTAGGATGGCAGAGGAGCTACTGAAATAGAGGAGCCTATTGATCGTGGAGACCAACAGAGAGAGAGAGAACAGAGGAGTCCTGAGGCAGATAGGAACCCTGGAGAAAAAATAGAGTGATCTACCCTGACCTGCAACTTAGGCTTCAAAATCCATGTTTATCCATGTTATAGCTACTTACAACTCACATTAAGCCCTTTCAGTTTAATGTGCCATGAAAGATTAATCACGTTCTCCATGCCTGATACACTGTAACTCATGTAATTTTAAGTTTAAATTTTCATGTCAAACAATTGTTGCTTTAGCAACTTATCATTGCATTTTATAAGCTGTAGCTGTTTACTGTTATATTTTACCACTTTAAAGAGAACTTCCATCTGCTTTTAAGCCTCATTATAAGTTGGTGTGGTGTGTGGAGTCAGACTAAGTGATTCCAGCAGAGAGAAACGATGAATCTCTTTGTAGATGCTGTCTCTTGCACATCTTCCCACGTGTTTGTATCAATCAGTATCAACTGCAGATGAGTGAAGATGATATTTCTTTCTTGTCATATTACTGCCATGTCCCAAGTTCAATACCACCACCTCATTAACTGTTAAAATGTATTGCCATACTATGGAAATGTAAAGTAAATGTTCACCATTTTAGGAAATATGCTTGATACAGCATCACTTCCATATCTGTCCATTAAATGTGAAGCTATAGCCAGCACTCTGTTAGCTTAGCGTAGCACGAAGATTGGAAACGGGGAAAGAGCTAGCCTGGCTCTGTCCGAAGGTAACACAATCTGCCTACCTGCACCTCTAAAATTCACTAATTAACACGTTCTATCTCGTTTGTTTAATCTGTAAAAAAACAGAGGTGTGAAAACGACAATTGGCCGTTTTACCAGGGTTTTGAGTCAACTATTTACCCTGGTTGGGACTAGTTGCCAGCCAACCAGCAACAGAGACTCCAGGAAGTTACTGTGCCAGATATGGTTCGGCACATAACACCCCAAGCTTTAGAGGTGTCGGTAGGCAGATTTTTCTACCATGGGACAAAGTTAGGCTAGCTGTTTCCTCGTTTCCAGTTTTTATGCTAAGCTGAGCTAACTGGCTTACTGGATATGACAGTGGTATAGTCTTCTTATCTAACACAGCAAAAAAGCAAATGAGCATATTTCACAAAATATCAAACTATTCCTTTAAACTGTGCATGTACAGCTGTGAAAGTAGATGTGTTGAGAATATGCTATGCTAATATCATAAAGTTTATAATATTTCTATGTGAAAGAAAATTTTTTCAAGCAAAGTACTTCCTTATCCTTATTAGTTCCCATACTTTTAAACATAATGTCTTCCAAAAGTTCTGTGCCTTCTGTGCAATTATTATATATGTTAAGGTGCAGATAATACAGCAAGTCACCACAGGAATAATAACATGTCAGATTGTTAGATCAAACGGCACTGGAAATGTGGCCAACATTATTTCTCCAGGAATGCAAAGTAATTCAACAACAGAAAGGATCTCAGACAAAAAGTCAAAAGGAGAGCCTGGAAAGAAAAGAAAAATACCCACAAAAGCCTGCATATTTCCAGCATGAGCTCATTGCACCTTTCTCATAGCACAGACGCACATATCCTGTATAAAACCACAGCAAGGCGCATAAATCTCCCCGAACAGACCGTGTGGGGGCTGAAACCCATAAGCATGTCATTTGATCCCAAATCATAGAAGGCCTGGTAAAGTAGCTCCAGTTTTCTAACCCGCCATCTCCCATATTGATCTGTATGGAAAAGGTCCTTGATCATGAGCTAAAACCAGAGCCTCAGCAGATGGAGAAGAAATCAGTCTAGATAAAAAGTGTGTGGCTCTATGTTTTGATGGAAACTCTGGGGATTGGGCTGGACAAGTCACCCTGGTGGACATTTGTTTTCTTTTTGTCAAACACACAGTAAAAGATCATGTTCAAGTGTCCAAGAACTATTCATCGATGAAAGTTAGGAGATAGTCTTCATCTTAGGTTCATTTTTGTGTAGCGTACATGAAGACATCTACTAACCTCTCTATGTCTCTAGCAGAGTATTCCCTATCGGAGGATACCATGCCGGCAGAGCGCTCCCTCCGGTTCCTTTTTTGCACGGGACAACACAGCCAACTTCTTGGCTTGGTGTCGTAAGGTCGGAGTTGGAGAAACATGTCTGTTTGAGTCAGAGGATTTAGGTGAGTGTACTCTTTTTCCGCCATAAACATCAGAGCACTAGAAAATCAGAATGTTGGACTAACACCGTAGTCTATAAACAGGCTTCAGTTTCCTCATAGAGATACAACACAGTCAGGCTTTGGCTGTCACTGGCACTGCCAGGGCATTGGACTCAGATTGCTATCTCCTGTGAATGGCGTGATTGTGCAGGTAGAGTATCACGCAGGTTGGACTGCTTCCTCTCCTCCCCTCTGAGGCTCAGAGGACTCACATCTCCAGGCTCCGCTTTAACTCCTTTGACATCGACACAAAGCTCACAAGGGCAGCAGGGAGTACTGTGATGGGAGCAGCTCTACCTGACGATATGGACATGTGCATCTCGATTAATGTGCTCATGCACAAAATGTCTGGAGTAAAACAAAGGGAGCACAGACAGAAGGGTGTGAGTTAGTGAGAAAGTAGGCCAACACTATGCAAATGTTTTCCTCAGTCCAGAGTAGGGGCATTTTACTCTCTTCCTCATTCACACACTGTGTTTTATCTATGCCTTTCTAATCTATTACAAGGATTTTTTGCATGTTATGTCACTGAAATATGCTTGCAGTTATGCCTAGACTGAAATATTGTCCTTACAATCAGATGTACAGTATGTGACCCTGCCAGTGACAGAAATGCCCAGAATATTCATACATTCCTGTAATTTCTGACTAATGGCTGGTCAACCATCGCTAAGCAAATTAAACTATCCAAATCATTTCTAAGGGCCAAGTTACACACACAGTAATCTATCAACACTGTACCTTCACATGCAGTGGACATGTAATTGTGATATAAAATGTTGTGAAAATACTTTAACATTAACAGCTGACACCTGTCTTCTTTCTTCCTTTCTTTCTCCCTTTATTTCTGTGGATGGATTTACCAGTTCAGCAGTAGTAACAACACCAGGTTTGCTATCATGCAGTGGATAATTTGTCTATAATGCATGGTGTGGTGTGTCACATGTATCGTATAGCTTTTATCCACTCTTGCTGTCTGGTCATATGTTCTGTGAGGTTAAAATAAACACCTCAAGGCTCTATATACATCCCAAGTCAGAATACATTCGGGATAAAAAGGATTGCAGAGGAGAGGAACATTTGAATGCATGAAGCTCATTTTTATGTGCCTCTCTTAGCATCACACAGCCACTCATCCTCACTCATTGCCTTTTTCCAGATACCATACAGTGTCTATATACTGTAATTACCCAATGCTAAAAAGTTGATCTCTTCCTGTAGTTCTTCATAAGCAGCCACGAGAAGTGTGCCTCTGTCTTTTAGAGTTGGGACGGATAGCATCACGGTATGATCTTGCTTTTTATATTTCTCTTTATTTATTTTAGTTCTTCCATGACTATTTCCCCATTTACTTCTTTAGATTATTTTGTAAATCCTTTCTTAATTCTACACTTATGGAATGACATCACTCTTTGTTTCCTTGGTCTAGGTACAATGTGGAGCCTCCTGGCCTCATAAAACTGGAGAAAGAGATTGAACAAGAAGAGAAAGCACCTCTACCACCTCCATCACCTGTATCCCCAGCTCAGCCCCTCCCTCCATCTCCCTCTTCATCTCCTACCCCGTCTCCTTCCCCATCTCCGACTCCTACCAAAGTCAGTTCCAGCAAGAAAAGTACAGGGAAGCTGTTGGATGATGCTGTAAGTCAGCAGTAGTTAACCTCTGGTTTTGCCTCTACTTTTGATATCAGGGTGGAAGCACATCCATCCATCCATTTTCTACCGCTTGGTCCCGTTAGGGGTCGCGGGTGACTGGAGCCTATCCCAGTGACTTTGGGCCTTAGGCAGGGTACACCCTGGACAGTGGCCAACTCGTCGCAGGGCTAACACAGACACAGACAAGGACAGACAACCATTCACTCTCACATTCATTCAATACGGGCAATTTAGAGTTATCAATTAACCTACATGTCTACATGTCTTTGGACGGTGGGAGGAAGCCGGAGAACCCGGAGAGAACCCACGGTAACACGCAGACTCCACCCAGAGAGATTGTGTGATGTTGGTCTGGTCCGGGAATCGATCCCACGAACCCACGATCTCCTTATTGGGAGGCAGGAGCTTTAGCCGCTCTGCCACCGTGCAAGGGTGGAGGCACATGTATTATGTTTATCTTTGTTTGTGTTACAGGTAAGACACATTGCTGATGATCCCCCCTGCAGATGTCCGCATAAATTCTGTGTAGAGAGGCAGTCACAGGGTCGATACCGTGTTGGGGAGAAGATGCTTTTTATCCGGGTGAGTTTATTACAATAATGTTTAGATTTATGCAGCATCTGGTGTTAGAAAATGTTTTAATTTTTGAACAGTGGTGGAAAAAGTATTAAAATTTATGCTACTTTGTACTTCACTACATTTTCAACATTGTACTTATTATTCCACTATATGTATTTGACAGATATAGCTGACTAATGACTTTACAGATTAATATTTTACAGTCATATAATCAGCATCATGTATTCAATTCATCTAAGAGTATTTAAAAAAGTTCAAACAGCAGCAACATTAAATGTTTTATACATCTCAGTGCGTCAGTGGTAATAGTCCAACACTGAGTAATGGACCTGCCTAATGACTACTTTTACCAATAATAGGCTACTTAGTATATTTTGCTAATAATCCTTCTGGACTTTTATTTTTTTTAATTTTGAATGGAGGACTTTTACTTATAACGGAGTGTTTTAACATTGAGGTATAGCTACTTTTACTTAAGTAGAGTCTGAATTCTTCTTCCAGGGCTGTACTTCATATAGCTTATTGTCCAACTGTGTATCACATTACCAGAAAAAAAAAACCCTTATTCTGCAAAGTAATTAGTAACTGCAAATGTTGGATAAGTGTAGTTGCATAAAAAGTACAATATTACCATCTGAAATGTAGTGAAATAAAAGTATAAAGTTGGTAACAATCAAGCAAAGTGCCAGTATCTACTGTATAAACTGAACTGGACTAGACATTTACGTTTACTTTGGATCTCTGCTGTTAAACATGTCATGCATGTTTTCATTCTCTACGTGTTTTATTGAGTTGATATATTTTACAACATAATACAAAAACCTCACAAAAATGACACAAGTTCATATCTTTGCTAATCCAATTTCATCCATTCTATAAATTTTCCAATCAATTTGGGGTTGATAACAATAAGGTCTCACATTGCAGTGCAAACCCCTCTCCATTCACACAGCATATGGTAGTATGTTGATACAAGGGACTGGTTTTGGGATGAAAGTAACCCATTGTGTCTGGAGAGCCCGCCTTTGCTGTGAGGTCTCATTTACTGGTAATGGTATTCCGACTATGTCCATCTTCAGCCAAACATAATGTGGCTCACTGGCTGCAAAAGGAAAATAACATCCACACATTTCCATATGATCTGATGACTGAGTTATTACTTGGAAAATATTTTACTAAGCTATATCACCCAATACTGGCCGTTGCATTAATTACATCTTATAATCATACTGAATCCATCAGCCCAGGAAGTGTTACTCGACTTTCTCAGAGTGGAAGGACAAAAGGTACTGGAGAAAGATAAATTGAGGTTAACACAGATTAGAGAAGTAGCATTGGTCCCGTTGGGATCCTGGTTACTTGGCAACCCACATCCAGGATTCACACCTCTAAGAATGTGATTCATGACGATATGTTTGGGATATGAAGACGTTCAAAAGGAGTTTACTCTTGGGTGTCCTCTACTGTTGGACCATTATATTGCAACTACTAATGTCAAATCTCAACCAAATCAAATCTCAGTTATTGTAAGGTTCGGATGAACAAAGCTGGTTTGAAATATTAGTGAAGACAATAAGACTATGAAATGCTGCTAGAATAACACGAGATTCTGTGTAAATCTGAATATTTATCATCATGTGATGCCTTTTCGATGACTGAATGCTTCAGTCTCCATTGTGTTGCTGAGCAACCAAAGACAAATGGTGGGAAGCTCACAGTGTTGGTCCAGTGCAGTCTGCTATACAGTATATACACTACCTCACATGTCAAGTCAACTCAGTTTTATTTATATAGATAATTACAGTATGTGAGATACATCATCTTTATCAGGCCAAAGCAAGTCTTAAACATCTATTCATCTGTATCTCAGCCAGCACTTTTCACAGTCAAGATGCTTTAATTAAAATAATTGAAATTCCTCAAATGGTTTTACCCCCCAGCAGCTGCTTTCACTGAAAAGGCATGAATACAGTTCGGTCAAGTCACTCTCTGTAGGCAGCTGTGGAGCGAGGACAACAACGGCATGCAGCGCATATAAGAGTCTACTCCACAATTATCTTTACAACCTGAGCGACTGACCTTCTCAGCTCCTGAAATAAATGAGGTGGCTGTAGCCTCAACAAGGGGGCAGAGTAACATCACAGTGTTTGTGAGAACTGCTGTCCAAGCTCAGCCCCGGGCCTCTGTCCTTCTCTGGGCTGCTGAGGAGGGAATGGGCTCAAACAAGGGTCTTGTCCCAAAGCAGTGTGATTGAAACCCCTCTGCATCACACAGGTCCATTAAATCCACAGTCACAAAGCCTGAAGGCCTGGTCCTGGTGATTGGAAGCACTGCCCCTACAGTGCCCTCTTGATTGATTCTTTTAAGAGGCTTATAAATGTTGCATGTTATGCTGCTGGAGGGCAGGAAGCCTCATATCTGGCCAGACTGAGGTGACAATATCATGAGGTAGTTTACCCTTTTTATCAAATGCTTCACTTTGGTATTTGTCTGAATCATTCTCCTACTGTTTGTGTTTTTAAAGACAAATAAAGCATCCTAATAGTCTTAATAATAACCTGTTTATTTACAAGCTTGTTTTAGTAGAGGTGTAATGGCGTGTTAATAAGGTACAGTAGGGTGATAAGGCTCCAGAGTGAGGCAGACATGTTTTATGTGCACAGCCTCTGGGGAATGTGAGTGTCTGAGCTTCTAATATATCAGAGCCTTTTATTTCTTCTTCTCTTTATTATAATGGCCGATGTTGCCATGGTACCCAACCTTGAGAATGCGCTCTGATGTGGCAAGCAGGTGGCATCATTTTGAAGCAAATGTTGCAGATTAAATGATGAAAAAACACTGTATATAATTCCTTGGTTAAACAGAGCATATACTGTAATTTTTAGGTTTTGTGCTTTTTAGTGATGAAATAGCAATTGTCTGAATATTTTTTAGCCATGCTAGCGACCTGACTCTAGGGATGGCAGTGTTGGTCTGTTTGTTTGTTGGTCTGTCAGTGAGTTGGCCCTCCACTTTGGACCAGACTGAAACATCTCAACAACTATTTACATGGACTACCATGAACTTTTAATAACTTTGGAAATCCCCTGACTTTTCCTCTAGTGCCAACTCAAAGGTTCGCATTTGTGTTTTTGAGTGAAATATCTCAAAACTATTGGATGAATTGCCATGAAATTTGGTGCAGACATTCATGCCCTCCTCTGGATGAATTTTAATAACTTTGGTGAATTCTTGCCTTTAATCTAACGCCTTTATCGCGTCCAAATTTCAGGTCACAAATGTGTCCAATACTTTGGTTTATGACTCAATACCTGCAAAACTAATAACATTCCTGTCCGCCTCAGCTGTGTTTAATGCTAATTAGCAAAGGTTAGCATGTTAACATGCTAATCTAAGATGGTAAACATGGTAAACATTATACCTGCTTAGCATTGTCATTGTGAGCATGTTGGCATGCTTACATTAGCATTTAGCTCAAAGCATTGCTGTGCCAAAGTACAGTCTCACAGAGCCGCTAGCATGGCTGTGGACTATTAGTCTTGTTTATTATGCAATTCCAGAAATGAAACAGTGAGATGAATCAATCACTCTGTCCGTAGCCGGCTCAACATGGCATTAGGGTGGTGAGATGGAGAAAGCCTCCCTCTAGGGACATCAACCAGTCCAAGGCCCCCTACATCAATCAACAACCTCAGACATCAAAGACATGCTTAACTGATAATTCAACTTCTGCCTGATAAGAAAAGCCTCAATCAGCGAAATTACATCAGTCCTATAGAAGGAAGGGCTCAGCAACAACCATCTAAAGCTCTCCTTTGACACACGGACATCAAAAGTGACATTATAATCCTATTTCTCTCTGCAGATGCTGCACAACAAGCATGTGATGGTGCGTGTTGGTGGAGGCTGGGAGACCTTTGAGAGCTACCTGCTGAAACACGACCCATGCCGCATGCTCCAAATCTCCCGGGTGGAGGGCAAGACGTCCCCCATCAGCAGCAAGTCCCCCAACATCAAGGACCTCACCCCTGACAGCTACCTAGTGGTGGCAGCCCACTACCGCAGCAAGAAGTGAAGACTGAGTGAGACTGAAAAGTGCCATTAATAAAAGGACATTGTTTACTCCCTAATGGACGTGGCTATGTAACATATCCCTGTTCTTACACATATTATGGCTACAGACACAAAAGCATTCATGGAAAACACACTTGTGTAATAGTGATGCTTTGGTTTTGTTTTTTTCTGTCAAAGAGAATTCAGTCAAATGGATGTTTGTGAATCCTGGAATCACACTAGTAGGCCCTTAACAATGTGTTTTATTTAGTTTCACAGAACTGTTAACCAGCTTTGAAAATGTGTCAAGCATTACAATATAATGAGTTAACTTGGTAAAAGTGAAGCTGTACATTTTCTTGAGTTGTTTTTTTCAGTCACTAATTGTATTATAAACAATATATCACTTATAGTAGGTAGAAGCTTTTCAGTTTTTTCTGAATGGAAGTGGTGGAGGTTTCAGGAGCTTTAAGAAGCCATCCTTGGCAAGCTGGTGTGTGATGGAAAGCAAGTAGACATTTTCCACCAAGTCAATATATTGTTTGCCCCCCTTTTTTGATTTGCCATTTGGCTGTTATTGTTATCCTAAATGCCTTACAGTACATTGAATACACAGGTGGCTCCAATGGCCACTGCACTCAAGTTGCAAATTAAACTTTAACTGACATTAGAAGAATGGAAAACTTACTGTCCAAAGAAATGTAATTTACCAAATCTTTACACGATACTCCACTGTATAGTATTCTTGTAAAAACTGCCAAATCTCTCCTAAAAAGCAAACATTGGTCATAAAATATTATGGCTTTTTGTTTATGATGTTTTATTCTATTAGGCTAAGAAAATGAAGCAATGCTTAGATTGTTTACATGTTGAATAACTATTCTATGCAATACATTTTTATACAATTATAATGTTTTAATAATTATTCATTATTAGGATAGCTCCTGTTTTATATAATTTCTATTGTAAGAACATGAACAATCACCTGTACAAGATTCAGTATGTAGTTAAATAGTACCTTGTTGATTTATGATTGATAATAATACAGCAGATTTACTCATTTGAGGTCCTGCAGTTCTTCAGTTTGTTGTATGTTACTGACCTCTAGAGGTAGTGCAATCATTGAAACTTGATGAATAATCTGTTTCCTTGGTTTAGATTCTGACAATTAATAGATATAATTCACAACATTATCATTCAGTGTATTAATTGTACAACTTTTTACCTGGAAAATAAATATGTGGGTTTGGTATGAGATCACTGGCTATGCAAAGTAACCCACAGGCTTGTATGTGAAGTACATAAGTCCAATTTCTGTTTTTAGATGTACATTTTCAATAAATTCTTAAAACTTTAAACTTCACAATTTGAAATATCTACTATTGAAATATTTTAAGCAGGAGTGGGTAAGTTTTCTTACCAAAAGCCTGAACCTTAAAGAGGAGTCTGCTTTGGAACTAGAGATGCAATTTCTGAAGAAATTGTGGCTGTGAGTGCAGGCTACCAATAATGTATGAAAATTGGAATATTTTAAGGTTTGTTGAAAAGCTCACGCTAAACTGAATTGCTGGCTTTAAAAGTTGAATAGCAATAATGTATGAAAGATGTGGAATATTTTAAGGTCTGTTGAATAGCTGACACTAAACTGCAATGCTGGCTTTAAAAGTTGAATAGTACCAATAATGTATGAAATATGTGGAACATCATAAGGTTTGAATGGAGGTCTTCACCATCTTGGGCTTTTATTTTGAAAATCTCTGTGTGTGTGTGTGTGTGTGTGTGTGTTTCTGTGTGCGAGACAAAGGTAGATTTCAATTGTGAATTAGGATTTTTGTTTCTGACCAGTTTGAATGAAGTGTGTTTTACAATTTTATGCAAGGTAAAGTTACTGTTTTTCTCAATGGAGTCTGGTGGGCTATAGCTAACATGTCTGAGATGGTCTGAGATGCTGGTTCTTTAGTGACATTTAGTGGCAGTGAATGTCGCTTACAGCAGTGGTTCCCAACCTTTTTTGTCAGACGTACTCCCACAGCCCTATCAGATGGGCCAAAGTACCAATTTGATAGATGGGATGGCTTTATGATATTGTTCAATGTTATTTTTCAGTAGTTTTAGCCAAGTTTGCAATTGTACTACTGCCATTTGGAGTGACAGAAACTGGTTGTTTCAACCATTTACAGTATCTTTACTTTTAGCTTTTTGCTATCTTTTTCTAACTAGTTATTCTGTAGTCTTAATCAACTTGCAATTGACTCAGGTAAGTGGAAAACTGAGGTATGTCTTGTACAGACTACCATAGTTGGTAAGTTATTGTGACAATAACTATAAAGATCACTATCACACAAATTAGTAATCTTACTTGTGTGTTGATTTTTCTCCTAAACCAAAATATGTGGATATATATTATCAAATCAAAATTTCTATATTTTCAAATTAGCTGAACTGCACAATTTTTCCACATACCCCCTGGTAACTGCAGAAGTACCTCTTGGGGTACAAGTAACAATGGTTGGGAATCACTGGCTTACAGGAACAAAGGTAGAAAATAGCTGAAGTTAAAATACCGCAAGAGAGGGGAAAACCTACTGCAGATGCTGTGTGAGATTTGTGTGTAGTGTCAAAAATGTGGGAATGAGAGCAGGTTAGAAATGTCCCTTTTTCTGCCTCCCTCCTGAAAATTCTGGTGTCAGTAAATATGCAAATCTGTACAGCAGTTGGCTGGCACTGCTGTCACTTTGAAGCTGACTGTAAGATATGAAAAAGATATGAAAAAGTGAAAAAATTATTGTGAGAAAGTCTCAAGGCTTGTGAATGTTTTAAAGTTTGAATGGAGTTTCTAAGTGAATGTATGTATTAGTGGGAAGAGATTGAAGATGAGTAAGTTTGAGGCTGTTCTCGACTGCCATTGTAACTTTACTTAAAAGTTGAATATTTGTAATAGTTTGAATAGCATTTAAAAGGTGAATGAATACCCAGAATATACAGAAGATGTGGAACATTTTGATGTTTGAATGGAGTTTCTAGCTGAAAGTGTGAATGTATAGATAAGAGTTGAAAAAGCTTGAAAAGGTGTGAAAATATGGGCATTTTTAACATTCCATCCATTCATTTCAATGGGGAAATTTCCTGGAAAACCTTGAGTTTTGCAAAGTATGAAAGTTATCACAAATCTGAATAATAGCTCACCATTCCTAATAGAGCTGAATATTTTGATGCTTGAATGAAGTTTCTATGTTGAAAAATGTGGAAGAGTTAAGTGTTAAAAAACACGATGGAATAATAATTTTTTTGTAGAACATTGGGTGTGAATGCTGACAGCAATTAAAACCTTTTTCATATATGTAAGACTAAAAAGTATAAAGTAAATGTTCAACAGATCAACTATAGACTTATGAAGTCTACAATTAAGCATAATGGTTTTCTTTTCTCTGCAAATTTATCACTGATCATTTTCAAATCCAGACAAGAGTAGCAGAAATGTGATTTATTGTAGCAAATAACATTGGCTGGATTTCCTGTTCTACAAACTGTGAAGAGCACCAGAAGCATTTAAGGATCAAGTGAAGGCTGTAAGAAATGCACTCAATTAAGCAAGTCAAAGTAAATACTTCACTACGTATTTTACACACTTTACTTTTTCTTTTCCTTCAGGTTTCTTCCTGTTTCCATTATAGCTGACTTGAATCTCTCCCAACACAGAGAATGAGCAAGCATATTTGCTGTTCACCAAATGTTGACAAACTAGGTGCAAATAGATATCTAACAAAAGCTTCTGTTTGTCATGTGGCAATTCAAAAACACATTTCATATCTCAGTTAAATTAAGCAGGCATCATATCAGTGTTTTGCATACATTATAATTCAATGCAACAAACTCAAATTGTACAGAGAGAAAAAAAAAGGCTCTATTAAAAGAAGAAATGGCAAAGACCAGTGCAAAGAACAATGTGCATAAGGTCACTAAGCGTGTATCCTAGTGCACCTCCATTTCATTTTTACTGGCTGGAGAATGTTTTAGTGTTGTTTCACATATTTAGCAGTATTCTGTAGCTGCTGCACATTTTGTCAAGTGTGTAGTATATGCTTCCTGATTGAAACACCAAATTAGCAATTAAATGAAGTGGCACCAAGTACAGACCTGGTGGCATATATTCTCAGCACAATGTCAGACACATTTTTCACCAAAACACCAACACCTCACATTGCCTTCCTCATTAACAAGGGACTCCCATGTGACACGCGAACTGCATTGGTCAGGAAAGTACCCCAGGGACAGGCAAAGCTATAGCAGTGTTTGCAGTAGTCTTTGTGTTGCCAACAAAGCCCTAAACAAGGTGAAATGAGTGGTAACTGGGTGCTTATTACTGTATATTAATCCTACAATAATCACTCTTCAATTTCTTTGTAAACATAAATTGTGTTTGACTTGTGAAATGTGTCATATGCATAAAGGATTTTTGTAGAGGTCATACAAAAAGTAATGTGGCCAATGTGGATTTACAGTGAACATTGATCCTCGACTTGGAAAACCAAAAAAGTGTAGTGAAAAAGCTTTAGGACAGCTTTGTCTCAATATGACAACAGTCACTGGAGATACGGCTGGACTTAAGAATCATTTTCTTTGTGTTATCTAATGTTAGTCATTCTAAGACTGCCTAATCAATTGTCAAATAAAACTATTACAGTAGGACGCGTATTTGCTTGCACATTTCTGTGTCATCCGTGACTTGTGGAAAGGTCCAAACCAGCTTGTATAACTTGGCAACAAGGGGGCAAGTCTTGCTGTTCCGTCTTCTATCACTTCAGATTGTTTTGCATGACAACTGTAGCCGTTTGTCTCATAACATCATAAAATAGGCAAAATAAATTTAAAAAAGCAGTTCAAACATCTTTCAAGTCATCTTGCAGCAATACTTCATGTTGTTGGACTTCGGAGTCAAGACTTCAGGTTTTACCATCTAGATTTTCAGCCCACCTGCCACTAGAAAACAACGAGGGAAAAATCATTGCAACAATCTTCAGTCTTTGAGACACAGTGCTAGCTGATATATCAATATAATATCTATCATCATATGAGACTAGAGATGAGAGAGGTCATCTGTAAAATTTGGTTAGGTTAATATTTTGATGTTCAGATTTCAGCTGAATAATACTTTTTAAATATATATATATATATATTTGACAACTTATACATGGCAATTCTCAGCCTTAGCCAGAAACCAGAGAGCGCAGACTGGAGCCTCTGATATCATCACATATAAATCTGTACCTGCTTTTATGAGGTTCAGCATCACTAAAAAGTATGTTGAATAACATCTCAAGTTTCACAAAGAAAGAGTGTTCAAAGATATTATTTTGCACTGGACCTCAGGAACGGCATTTATGATGGTAAACACAAAACTAACCTTCAGCCCGCCGCCACCAGACACAGAGGTGGTCATCGCCTGTTTCTCAATCTCTTCCTGTTTTTTTCTTTTCCTCTCGACTGCTTCTGGATTTTTAACACCCCTGTATGTTGTCTGAAAAAGACAGAGGAATATTATCAAATTATCAACTAACTGGCAATAGCTTTATTAAAAAAGCATTTATATCTTATATGTCTATATGTTAAAAAATATAAACAAGCAGTCTTAAAAACATGCATGTTTTTCAAAAGCATTTTTAATTAATTATTTTACCACAACCTTTTCAAAAAGTGAAAGTTCAACCTTTTAAAAAAACCACAAGGTATGTTCAATCACAACTAGCAAAAGGGCATTCAACTGCCAAATAAGGCAATTCAGATAAAGGATGGAGCAGCTAACTGAAACGTGACTGTGGGTTAGGGCTCAATGCTTTCATCTGCGGTAGTAAAAGTGTGAATTGTCAGGGTGTCAGGAGATTTAAAGATGAAAACTGTGACTTGGAGCAGAAAGATGTGGTAGCTGAGATATCATCCAATCCAAAAGATTCACCTGGCCTGAAGAGTTTTCATTCAGGTCCATGTCTACTTACCTTGATACAACTTTAGCATGGCTCTTACGGGTATGCAAGTGGCTTTTCTGTACAATAAAAAAATCACTCACCACACAGTCAAGTGCATCTACCTTGATTGGGGTATATATATTTAAGAGCAGGCTACAAAGTTATACTACACTCAGTAACCATATTATTAGGTAAATCTAGCTAAAACTAATGCAGTCTGAACAAACCTGCAGTAAATCCTATCTTTGCAAAGGTTATAATGTTCATTTTTTGATTAAACTGTCACGATTTTTGGTAACTTTGGAGGCTGTAGTGTTTTGCTGTTGAATTGTATAGTTATACTGACAAGTGTTTCTAATGAGGGTAGAGAAATGTTAGAAACACCTCTAGGTACAACAATACAATTAAAAACAGTACAAACTACAGCCTACAATAAATCCTACCTTCACAATGGTAGAATTTATTGCAGAACTGTTATATTAGAATACGTTAGTTTTATTATTATTACCTAATAATCTGGCAATTAAGTGTCTTAACAGTGTTTTAGCACTTGACACATAGACAAACAGTTAAAATCACCTACCTCTTTTTGTCTCTTCTCAGCGGCCTCAGCTAATTGTCGTCTTCTTATCTCCTGAAAACACACATAGAAAACTTGTAAGCTACAACTGACAGTCTTCACTGAGTTGGGCCTGGAGCCAGTGTTTACTGAGGCTAAACTAAACAGTCAACGTCTACTGAACATTACCTAGTAGGGCCTATTGGTGTCCAACAGACGATTAATCAAATTCACATAGCGTTAGATTCAATTATTTTGCATCAATTCATATTTCATATTGGAATATAAGTACGACATTCTGATCTAGGGACACAGCTGGCAATAAAAGTTTAAGTAAATTAACTTACTGGATCTGGAGTGACAACAACGTCGTCCGCAGCTCCACCAAGGCACGGTAGGCACATCCCCATACTTGAGTTGTTATTCGAGGCAAAAAAAGCAACGTAGAAAAAGAGTTATGAGTCTCGGTTTAGCCTAACTAGCTAACTAACGCTACCCCAGTTTCAAATTGCTCGGTTAATAGTTAGGGCAACAGAAGCAGCAGCTTCTATGTTACTCCCAACGGCTGTTGATGGGTCGTCAGGCATAACGTTACCGTTAGCTAACGGCTTCTGTTAGCTACATACGGTAACGTTAGCATTCTAGCCAACAGCTAGCTTAAGCTACCACTACGAGCCCAGTTACTTCTCCAAGCCACCTGATAAATAATTTTTCCTCACACCTCTTGTTTAATCGCCTCAGCATTTGAAAAATATCTGTTTGAAGGGCAGACGTCTACGCCAAATATTTTCCCCTCTGAGTTTATTTTGGATAGAGTTCAACTGGCTGACTAGTGTGACAGGGAATGTTCAATAATGTTACAGTTTTCTGCTACTATGCTATGAACACAAAAGTAAACTGTCATGTCAGCGCTCCAAACACTACGAGACTACTGTTATTCTTCGCAGATAATTAATCGCAAGCAGCAGTGGTCTTACTTATAACACACCGTAGTTAGCTTCATTGTGTTAAAATGTGTTCATTGTAGAATAGTTTGTGAAAGAGGATTTTGAACGTAGCTCAGTGTGACGATGCGTGCGTGGATACTACGCGCTCGTCCCCCGATAGGTGGTCCAACAGCACCACCGCGTGGCGAAGGACAAACCTAATGAAATAATCGCCATGGTAACGATAATAATGATATAATACATCCGACACTCCCAGCTACCTACTGATGGTTGGATTGTATTTCAATCATGACTAGCCACAATAAATGCAGATGGTATCATAATATAGAGAAAGAGATTTCCTGAATCCATTACCCTATAAATAGCCTATATTGGGCATGATTAAAGGTAAAGGGACATAGCGAAAGAAAACTCAATATGAGACCGATAACATTACAATACAAAAATACTTAATAATAATAATAACTGATTCTATAGGCCAGGTGTAATAAGCATAATTAACATACGTGGTAGCAGATTATGCCAATGTAAGCCATCAAATTCAAGTCAAACTACCTTTAAGAGAGTGGATAGATAAGTTCTCTTCTCTTGTTATAATATGTTGTCAATTACGTAGACTAATGAGGAAGCTCCATGTTAAGTGAATGATGCACCATACAGCAGTTCCGTCCAATCAATATTCTACAATCAATAGTCTGAGAATTTAATGTTGTACCCCGCTTCACCCGACAACACTTTAAACTCCACCCATCCATCTTGCACCGCCCGGGCCACTTCACAGCTCAAAGTGCTGCACTGTGGGAATGGCAGGTTCATGAGATTGCACAGCTTTTGTAGTTCACTTGTCACTCAGAAACGTATAGATGGGGGATTTGTACTGAAGGCGCAGGTAGGCTACATGCTATGGAAGTCAAGGTGTCACAGGCTCTTGGCAGCTCCGCAGGTAGGTTTAACTCACTTCTGAAGGAGGCACACTGAGTTATAGTTGACCAAGGAATGATAGTAAAACTGCAGCTAGCTATAAAATTACCATTATTCAATAGCTTCTGAATATTGAATTTGATCTGTCATCTGGATATGGTTTGGTATTTGTTATTAAGTGTTTATGCAGTCAGTTTATTTAAGAACAACATTTTAATAAGCGGTGCAACCTTTTGTAACATGCTGTAGAATATTCAGCGTTGCCTACATGTTGTCTCTCTGACACACCTTCCGGTCTGCAACTTAAACAAAATCATCTTTGTCAACAGAGATTTCTTACAGTCAAAATGTGTACTTGCTTTGCTGTGGGGCTCAACGTACGGGGAATGACAGAAGAGATAACGTCAATTATTACACTTTAAGCTCTGTCTGTTCTCACTATATACACTTATCTCGTGGCCACACGTTAATTAATACGACATACTTGGGCACGCAATAGCATTTCGTGTCCGCAATATACATATTTTTTCTATCTGTGATCCTTCTGGGGCTCCACAGACATTCTTGCATACACTTTTACTTGTTAACAATTGTCCATTACAATGCTTAGTCTGAATAAAAAGGTTACATGTATAAGTGATAAGTGCAGAAGTTCAGTATACAGTATGAAACGCACTGTTGCTCTACTTGATGATTTATTTATAAAGTGAGACGATAATGAATGAATGAAGAGGCAAGTTACTCCGTACATCAGTCAGTGATAGGTTTTTTTTTAGAAGAAGAACACACATGGGTGCTTCCTTCATGTCATTTTTCGTAATTGTGAAATAAATCAAGTGGTCAGTGGCCTGTACATTAAATAGAATCAAACTCACATAGGGCACTTCATGTGTCTTTTTGGTGTGTGGCATTCATTTTATTATTGACATGTTTGCACAGCAAAGTCAGTGTAATCTTGTGCTGAAACATCTGTGGTCAGCCCCAGACTGGAGAAAGGAGAGAAAGGAGAGGTGACTGTTTTCTAGGGAAATCCAGCAAACATGTCCAGCATCATTCAGTTTAATGAGCTATCTGAGGCATGAATGCTGTGGCTTTTATTAGCTGTTCTAAATCATCACTGCCCCAGGCAGAGATGAAAATGGCAAAAAAAATGGCAAAATTATGTCCTGGTAGCTAATAGGACAGTGTTTTCATCTGTGTTGAGCCATGTGGATTATGTTCAGTGGTGTGCAGAGACTCTGAGAGGGACATGGGGCCAAATTGTGACATGGTGGCTCTGCTGTAAGCTGGGTGAAGTGTTTACCGTAGTATAAATCATCAATCATTTGAAGCTGGTTTAGATCCTTCAGTGTGTGCCCCCTAACCTTGTTTTTTTCGGTCACTCCTTACTAGTGACTAGTGTACATAAAGCAGAGAGGTCAACGGAATTGTCTTTAACAGAGTGCTTCGCCCACTAGAGGAGTTGTGTGCAGAAAATCTGATTTTAAAAACAAATTTGTTGTGAGCTTTGTCTAATGGTCTTTTTCTTCTTCTACTTTCTCACCATGTGTTAATCTAATGAAAAACGTAGGTTGTGTATTACATTAGTCAAAGGAAAACAATATTCACTTTCATTTTCTAGCTACAGAAGATACAGTCTTAACAGTTTCACTAAAAAGCTACCGCAAGTTTCACTTTTTTAGACCAGTCTGCTGAAGGCCAAGATCCTTTTTTTGGAATCATAATGAGTTTGCTGTTTTACAATGATGGCCATTGTTTAGAATTGTGTTTGCTTCTTAATGCAGTTTGCCATATCTCAACATTTATTTTCAGCAGAAAGAACCCAACCCAACACCTAACATTAGAGAAAGTGTTATGATTTTATGGAAATATTTATGTGGCCTTAAGTGATCACTGCTGACTAATGTAAGATGTTTAAGAGATGTAAGGCACACAGACCAGGTTGGAGTAGCTATCATGTAATGGAAATAGTGGAGTATAAATGCTCTCCAGACTGGATGTACACCCCCTTTAGATTATATGTGTTAAGGTGATAAACACTGATGCACCTTTTATTCAATTAACAAGTTGCTGGAGAAAGTGCCCACCTGGCTGCACTCAAACTAAATTACATTTTCTTTATCAGCTGCTAACATTTCCGTATTGTAGTGTTTGTGCACATACACTGATTGTGTTATGCGATTCCCTAAGCTTATCAACAAACCCAAAATGTGTTTGTGACATTTACTGCAGAGTAATAATTTAGTCATAGTCATGGTAATAGTATTTGCCAGACTACTCACTGTATATGCTTGGATAAATGATACTTTTACATAGTTAATGGAGTCACACTTTCCTCAACATCCTCATCATAGATTCACGGTTACTTGAGAGAGGAATTCAGTGACCCAGGCATTTGAAATGTATTTGTTTAAATAAATAATCAATGTGCCAGGAAGTTTGTGCAGGAAGTACCTGCTCATCAATCGATCTACCTAGTGTCTCTGCAGTTTGGAAATCTTCAGGTCAGTATATTACTGCACTTAGACCACACCGCTGTAATGGACAAAGCACATTTCAGGGGAAGTGATTTTTTTCTGACCAGTTGACCAGAGCTCTGGTAACATAGACGCAGCAGTTACCATGTCACTATTATTTCTTTGACCTCCATGTGCAATAATCTCTGTTAAAGAGCACCACAGGGAGTTGAGAAATTACACTTATTCAGTGAACATACACTGAACTGCTTGAGCTCTCAACCAGCTGTATCACTCAAACATATTTCTGTATTTTTCAGGTGTATTTCACCACCCTCCATGCTTGCAGGCTTGGGTTGCACAGCCCTCTGGCAGTAATTGCTGTTGCTGTCATGAACTAAACTGTGCACATTTAAAAATTAGCATTTCAATAACATACTGTACACACCAGCATGTCTTGCAGCCATGTGTTGTTTTTTTGTGGGCTCCATCGAGAAGAGATGCTGAAAGGAGATGTCGCTGTTGAACCTGTGGAGAATAATTTCTGAGATGCAAAGTACTTCTGAATGTTTGTGAGTCATGTTGTTTGGACTCTGAGTGCAGCCACGCGGCTCTTCCTGTTGGTCTTAATGAAGCTAAGTGCACACATGAGGAAGGGAGCACACATTAACACACACTGAATGAAATGTTATTTTTCCATTGTAAACAAATTAAAATGCTAACTTGGTTAACCCTGACAGTGACCTGTTTAGGATTCAGAATGGTTGCCTCTACATTATATAAAGCAATTACTACAACATAATTGGCTCAGTGGCTATATGCAAAAAGGGCAACGTGGAATTTTTAACATGCATTAAGCCATTTTTATTCTTATTGTGCAGATTATTCCCCTCTAAGCAGCCACATTGTCAGATTAGCATTTAGCATATAATACTGTGTTGGTTGACAGTTTGCTGTGTATGAAAATGGGCTCAAGATTTAACCGTTTATTATTATAGTTCTGAAGATCCATATTAATTCATATCCTTTGTAGATGGAAAAGATAACATTAGATAATGGTGTAGGTCTTTCATATTTACAACATATATAGTTAGTCAGTGAAGTCTCTATGCCAATTTTCATTATTTTACTTTTGCTAAAAAGGAAAAAACAATCAGATGACATTTTGCTGTAGTTTTCTAAAGCTGGAAAACAAAGTCCATGGTAGCAAAACTTCAGTTTAAGTCAAGTCATTTCAGTTCAGTTTACGCAAATGTTTATTCCAGAAATCATGAAACTGTTAACTGGTTTTAATAAAAAATCGAACCTGATCAGATGAGTTACACAGTTGGTTTTGGAAAGCCAGAGGCCGTATTGTTCTCCATTAGTGTTAAGTATCAGAGGGTAAAAAGGAATTTTAAAGACACGTTAAAAATGTATGAGGGCAGTAATACGAGAGGGATAAGTAGGGAGCTGAACCGCTGTGATAACCTACAAATTTGAACATACAAGCTATTACATTTACCCTTTGATAACTTAAGAAACTGGTAATTGGTTGGAGTATGTGACAGGATGCCCTTCAAGATAAAAGCAACAATAAAGATACTTTAATACCATGATATCGTTACTGTAGACTCACATTTTGATCACCCTTTTGTCTCATGTTGAAGTGTGTGTGTGTGTGTGTGTGTGTTTTGCAGGATCATGTCATCGGGACAACTGTATGTTCCTGCCCCTGCTGGAGAGTCAGGCCTCCAGCTCTTCTGGAGCCGACAGGCATGTTCCTATCAATCCCACCATCAGCCACTCGGTCTCCTGGAGCTCCTCGCTTGGCAGCAGTTTCCAATCTGGATGCACAGAGACAGAAACCGACCAACAATCTGGTGAGTTTTCCAGCAGCACTTGTGAATCAACTTTTTTACATGCATTACAGCTATCTAACATCTGCCCATGCTTGTTGGGCATATTGCTGCACACCTAATGTGTATACAAAGTATAAGGTTAATACTGAGAATTTAAGCTAATTCCTTAATAAATATGGACCATGCTGAGTCTGCCATTGGGAGTGTTAATGAGGCTGTTGAACGCCATAAATGAATCCATTATTGAATTAATTGATAGACAGAAAATTAATTGGCAAAAAAACTGACTATCGATTTATCATTAAAGCCATTTATCAAGCAAAATCTCCAAATATTCTCTGGTTCCAGCTTCTCAAATGTGAGGCTCCACCACTTTTCTTTATACCATTGTAAATTAAATATCTCTCAGTTTTGGATTTCTTTTCTTGGACAAAACAAGAATTTCTGAACTATTTTAAAAATTTTTTTTTTTACACTAAATGATTAATTGTTTAATCGAAAAAATAATTGATAGACAGAAGAGGAAAAGTTTAGAACCTCAGTTGAACTGTTTGCTCTGAACTTTTAAATAACTTCATCAGCAGCTCCCTCGGCTGCTAAGCCAGCAAGTCATCAGTAATAATTTAGTTGCATGTGTTGACATTAGAGGTCTTTGTCATTCAGGAGCATCTTGAGCAAGTGGAGAGTTCTTTGATTCTTTGATCGTGCAAACACAGAACCCTTTTATGCAACGAGGGATGTGTTAAATATTAGGGACGGTACAGCTTTGATTGTTTCCGACCTTTTCTTTGACTGAAATCTTTGATTGCTAATATTATTTTTTAAGGAGCCTATTACCATTATAATCTAACTGCAGCTATTTTGCAGGTATATAATTTTGACTACTCATTGCTGAAAGCCAAAAAAAAGCTGAAAATGAAGTGTGCTTCCTAAAATGGAGAGCATCTTGGGGATTTGATGTTTTATCAGTGAAAATTAGATGCAAAGATAGTGAACACGTATGTGAAAGCTAACCTTTTTGTTTGGAGGCTGCAAGAGTGAATCTTGTCAAAAGTAGTTCATGATTGTATATTTACATGCATATGCTGAGGTGAATAATGCAAAAAAAACAACCTAAACATTGTGGTTATTAGTTGGAGCTGATTGTTGACAGCTCAGTTAGTCACCTTTTTAACCACCAGGTGGCAGTATTTTATTTATCTAAAGCCTTGCTCCCTCTGCAGTACTGTCATCTGACCTACATCTATAACAGGCAGGAATGGAAGAGATAGAATTTTAAATGGGACTGACCATATAAGAGCTGCTTACTTGTTTATTTATCAGACCAGTGGAAGAAATGCATTTGTCTGGCAGCTCAATGACATGTTATAGGGGTTGGCGCACACCACCCTGCCACCGGTCCTCAATAAATAACAGAACAGTGGGAGGAGGAGAGGCATGCTGCGCTGCGAGAAAGCAGATGGTATTTGCATCTATGACAGATGCCAGACTACTCCCCAGAATACCAGCACAGACAGAGATTGATACACAAAAGTAGGACAAACAAACGGCATGTTACTGTGTTAATTGTGACCCGGTGATGGCTGACCAGGTCACAGCAGTCAGTTCAGTGTCTGCTCACATAGAAACAACCCTCTCATGAGTTCCAGATCCTGATTGGAGATCTGCTGGTCTGTAACTCTGTGACATTGAGAAAAGACCAGTGACCTTGCAGATAAACCATGACAAGATCTCTGCTTGGTTAGTACTATGCAATTGAAGACCTGAGGTAAAGTGATAAGGAGACACTCTTGTATGTTTTGCCTGCATATTGTCACTAAGGTGCAGGTTTAGCTACCACATAAATTGACTGTGTGTTTGATGATAAAAATTCTTCTTATTCAATTTTTTTCATGTCACATATAAATGGTAAAAACTACCAAAAGCAACTGTAAATTTTGCAGGTGATAACAGAGGCGCATCAAGGCGGTAGAGATAACATCAACAAAATAAAAAAGAAACCATAAATTCAACCAGACAAATGAAAACAAGGTGACAAAGCAGAGTGGTATAGCATAAATATCTTATTTTAAACACAGTAAGAAATTAAAGATTTTTTAATGAAACTAAATGTACTGTATTCTGCAGTCTATTGCCCCAAATCTATAATGACCTAACTCTCCATAGCCAGCATGACAGTTACCAGTTTTAACATTCGGCTATCAAACTATTCTGCAGCCATTTTGAACACCCTGCTCCGTTTTCATGACTGATACAACAGTTGTTCTCAAACGAGGGATCCCCCTGCCTCTACAGCAGCAGTGTGTCAGCACCGAGCTGTGAGCCCTGTAGTAGTAAACTATAGTATTGATTGTGTTGAGTTTTTCTCACAGCCTCACAGTATTAAATCCCTGCCAAAGCAAATGGTTCACAGCCTAGAAGAAGTCAAATGGTCTACATTACCTTTATTGATACTTTGGTCTTTTTTTTTTTTTTTTTGCATAAAGTTACAGTTAAGCCTGACTGTGACTGATGGCTTCTGTCAACAACACTGGATATCAGATATTGTCTGTGTTTTATGTTGAAGATTAGGCCTACATGATGTCCACTGGGTTTAGAAAATCTGAAGGCCCTTGTGCATGTGAAGTCCCCTCAGAATTTTCTGCAATAATGCATGGTAGGCTTTATTTAGAATGAGATTTTTAATTGGTGAGGTTTCAGTCTTTATTTCAAGGCAGCAGGATTACCTGATAAAAAAATATGTCAAAGGGGTTTATAGTGGCTTAAATGGGAAATTATGTTGACCTCAAAAATAAAAATGAAATTGAAATCCTTTTACATAATGTTCCGAGGTCAATTTTTTTGAACCAGCAGGGACTGCCTTCTTTTTAGTCAGCACAGAAGCCTAACTGTATTTTCCTACCTAATAGTTCATCAGACTATGTGATGCCTTTGGGTGCAAGCAGCTTTCAGCACGGGTAAAAGACGATGATTGATGAGCGAATCAATAAATGTCCTTGTCGGTCCATTTGAGATCTGCTGCCCCTGGTAGTTTTTTTTTGGAGTCAGTAAATCAGTACGGAGGGGACGTGTCCATCTCAGGACCTCCCCTACCGCCCGTCACCATGACAACAGCCGTGGATGGTGGTTGGGGAGCGGAGGGGGGAGCATGCGGAGCTTAGACAGGTGTTGCTGGGGTTTGCGCATCGCCCGTGAGATCGTTTGGCAGGATGGGAGCTGCGAGAACACCTACGCAACCCAACCATAGTTTCCTATGTTTTCTGCAATTTAGCTTTTTGAAATACGGAATTCAATTAACGCTGGAAACCAACTGAACGTCGCAATGGTGCACCACTCGGGCTCAATCCAGTCCTTCAAGCAGCAGAAAGGTTGGTAGCAAATGTGTTCATTTCGCGTCCGGTGATGATTTATTTTTGAGCTGAGTGTGGTGGGTGGTGACTTTTCTTCTCTAGTTAAATAGTTTGTGATGTTAAATGGTACGCAGAGGTATCAGACTCTCTACTTGCTGTAGGTGTGACGCAGAGTTGGAGGTCTTGCAGCCGCCCCTTCCTGGGATCAATCCTGTTTCTGAACCTTGTGCGCTTTGATATTTTATCAACCAGTTTACGTTACACTGACTCTATTACCTAAGTCATTAATGTTAAGCAGCAGGCTACATAGATCAAATTAAAACAAGTAATGTTAAGTAAAACATTAAATGACAACATTTATAAGAAATTGTTCAAATTTAGAAACATCACAAGCTATTTAAACCATGTTTGTTTTAATACAGTGGGTGGATGCAGTTAATGCAGAAAAGAGATGACCTTCGGAGAGGTTGTTTTAGTCACGTTTGAACTTGCAGTGATTTGAACTGCAAGCACAGTCATGCCCATAAGCTTTCTGGGATCTGCTTAAACATTCACAGCAGTACAAGTAGGTTTGTATAATAATATAATTGTGCTGTGCATGTGCTTTGAGGAACCATACAACTGTTCCACACAAATTTGTTCAGGAGCATGGAGGATAGTTTGTGCTAAAGGTGAAGTAGCTTGTCTGTGCCCTGCACCTGTCAGGAATAGCTGCACTCAGACTTTAACAGTAATAAAAAAAAAAAAACTAAAAAAAACCCCCTCTCCACTCAGCAAGTTATTGAAAAAGCAATATGAGACATCAGACGCCACTTCATTTTGGTGTCCATTTGGCATCGTTGCGTTTTGGACCGGCAATAACTTAGACATGGATCATGTAACAAACTGTGTGAAGGAAAGATCTGTCTCCACACACTGGAGCAAATTTCTTATAAGTTAATACCTATCAAGTAATCAATCTGTGTCCATTATATTCCAGTTAGATTACACTGCTGTGCCAGTATTGATTTTAGACCCTAAGTAGGGCTCTTTAGAGAGCGTTAGTGGTTCTTTAACACTGTAAAATTATTGTGCTGGCTGTCTAAATTTAGAAAAATGCTGAAGAAACCTCTTGTTTTCATGCTGACAGAGGCTCATGAACGGGGAGCAATGGCCTCTTTTTGTTTCTGTACCTGGCTGAGGAGGATGAAAGGGTCTCTTCTGGCTTCTGATGAGCTGAGCAGCTAGAAATCTCATGAGTGAGGGATGCCCCGCTGAAGAGGGTGTGAGCTTATGTGCTGTAGCTCATTTCTCTTTGTTGGTTTTAGTGTGAAAACAAACAGAAAGAGTTGAACAAAAAGCAGGATGTTTTTTTTTTTTACCATCACCCACACGCACAGTATGGACTGTACCACATTATGATCGTCTAAACAGACTTTTATTTCTATTATGTTTTATATGACTCGTGTTCAACGCAGCAATTATTTCTTTCTATATTGCTGTTTCAGAGAAAATCCTAGTTTATAACATTATATATCACAGAGCGAACCACTTCCTGGCTTCAGTCCAGCCAGCAGGAAACACGTAGAACAACATAATATCAGATTTATGTACAAATCTGACTACAGGCTTGAGGGCCCACTCAATATTTCAGTGACTGCTAAGTGCACCATTAAATTGAAAGCAAAAGGGGTGAATGTTGGCTCACAAAGTCCTGCTAAAGCAAATTCAGAAATTATACTGCACTTCCTCAAACACAATCAACAATACCCTTCGAGAGCATTAAAAAGCTTGGAGCTGAAAATGTTCACCATTTGAAAGCAGATTGGAGCTTTGTGTTTCTGTACACAGGCGGTGAAAAGCTTTTCAGCCAAGCCTTTATTGCTCTATAGGTAATCAGTAAAATCTGAAAATTAATTAAAATAACAACTGGAAGCCAGTATGAGATGGTTTATATGGGCGTTAAATCTCTCTCCCTTAAAAGCTGCTGAGCTGCAGGTTAGAAAACCTTTTTGATTGAAGACAGAACACAGAGAGTTAGAAAAGGGACTAATTATGAAAATAAACATAAGATGAAGGTATAGATGGATTTTTTTTCTTCCCGCCTTGATATCACTCAGTTGGTAAAAACTAGAAAATACAGCTACATTTGGACTTCAAGAAAAAAGCGACTCACCACCATCTGATATGACTTCCCAGGATTTGACTGAATTTCAGATGTTCTTTGGCAGACTAATCATGAACTCAGATTTATCGGCAGCATGTTGATGAAAGTTGTTGAAACTTATTGACACACTGACCGTTCAATATCTGCTGGAAAGTATTTGCTTTAAGCATATCAAGATTTAAATGTAACCTGGTTCAACAATTAAATACTTAAGTGTTAAGTAAAAGCTTTGTTCGTGCTTCTACATGTATTATTTCAGAGTTGCAACGATTAGTCAATTAATCAGTTAGTCAACCGGAGAAAAAAAATGTATCTGTGACAATTTTGATAGTCGGTTAATCACTTAAGTCATTTTTCATGCAAAAATGCAAAACATTTGATGTTTCCAGATTCTCAAATGTGAGAATTTGCTGCTTTTCTTGGTGGTGAATTAAAGGTTTGAACTGTTGTTTGGACAAAACAAAACATTTAATGACCTCACCTTGTGCTGTAGGATATTGTGATGGGCATTTTCCACAGTTTGGTGTTTTATAGACCAAACGATTAACTTATTATCGAGAAAATAATTGGCAGATTAATCTTTAATGAAAATAATGGTTAGTTGCAGCCCTATATTATCTTTTTCTTAATTATACACTTTCATAAGTGGCTTTTACAGTACAGTAACAACCAACTTCTCTTATAGTTTCGAAAGAATCAATATTGTATATCAAGCAACTTCCTGCTCATTCTCCTCATGGAAATAGTTTATGGATTAGTGACTTATTTGGGGGTGTTTGTCTTTTTAGAAGAAGAAAGGTGTGTGTGTGTTGTTTTTTTGTCGGTGGGATGGTTCAGTGGCTGCTGAAGGACTGAGAGTCCTGTCCTCTGTTAGACTGCACTTTTTAACTCTGTATGTGTGCATATACAATAAATGTGCATGTGTGTGTTTCATGACAAATATTGAGGTCCTCATGGGTAGGGGGCTTTTTGAGGGTTAAGACTTGGTTTTAGGGTACAGGTTACAATTAGGTTAGGGTTAGGGTTAAGGTTAGGCATTTAGTTGTGATGGTAAAGGTTAGGGTAAGGGGCTTGGGTTAAGCATTATATTAATGACCACGGGGATAGTGAAACAAACGTGCGTGTGTGTGTGTGTTCATGTGCAGACCTTTTGGTTACACAGTCCTAAGCAGGCCACCTGTCCTCTTATGCAAGCAGGCAGATGGTTTTATAGATACAGACATTAATTTCAGGACAGATTTGGGGAGAGCACATTTAACAGGCTACTGTAGAATATTAGGCAGACATCAGTTTTATGTAAGATGAGTTGATCAATGTTGTGTATAAAGTGCCTTTTATCTAATTGTAGCATGCCACATAGACAAACTGTTCACAAAAGGACAAAACAAAGAAGCTGTTTTGTTCTGTATGTGCGTGGATCATATGGCAGTTACCAACATTAACACTTTCAGTCTTTAAATAGTCAGCGGTTGTTTTGTTGCTAGGTTATAAGAACAATAGAGGCAGAAGTTCTGCTGGAGCCCAAAGTTATTCTACAGTTTAATAACGTCTGCAAAACACACTGATTTTGGTGATTTGGTGGCATGATGGAGCTAAAATGTTGTGAACTTTATGTTTGATATTGTTTACTGAAGAACATGCTGTTCATATGCATTCCCTGATGAGATGTGTACGCATGGCCACAGCAGAGGCTTTGCAGAAAATCCTGTGACGTAGTAGAAATCACAAGCAATCAGGGGGCATAAGAAGATAGTGTGACATTAAAGGAGCGGGGGGAAAATAGAGATTGAGAGAAAAGGAAGATGTTTAATCTGCTCAAATGATGCAACCCAGAGGTTGTGCCAGGATTGTATAATGAGGTCCTGAATCGTTTGAACCGTGGGTAAAAAGTGCCATCTGTTCTGAGGTGTGTTCAGGGTCAGGCTGCCGGGCTCGGCTGCACGTGATAGACAGTTGACAACTGCTCACAGTGTCTGTGTAGCAAATTAGATTGTTTTTACTTCAATATTAGTTTTTTTTCCTGTTGAATCAGTGTCCAAAAATCATAATTACATCCACTGTGATTCAATGTTGTGAAAAATAAAACACGAAAAGGTCCAAAGGGGTGAATAATCACTGTGTAAAATGGTGTTGTGTTGTTCTTCACTGGTGGCTAAAAATGGTCAGCTCCTGTAATTAGGTGCTTCTTGTTTTTATCACACATTTTAGTTTCAGGTCAAGTCATTAAGCTGTTTTGTGATAATAACTTTGCACTCATTAGCCACAATATATTGTATGTCATTACAGTCACTTAAGTCAACTTATTTAGCTAAATCGATAATATAAAATTTATAGTATATCAGATTTGAATAGTTAACCATAATTTTGCAAAAATAAATGAATGAATGACCAAACATCTATTACTTATTTGTATTTTAGTGGATAAATTACTGTTGTGGTAAATCACAAATCACATGGGAGAACTCACATTCATTATTACATCAAACACTGAAGCACTGACAGAGAAAACTGAACATTTTAAAGACACTATATGTAGCAATGTTTGTGACTTTTTATGTCAAATTATTCTGTTCTCTAAGTTTGTGTCTGTAGAAAATAATGTAAAATTAGACTCTCCAGGTGAACATTGGTGCAGTCTATGTGTCTGCCACAGTGTCTTTTTTGATACTACCACTGGGGGATTGAATGTTTATTCTCCATGAAACCTGCAGTCACAGTATTAGTGGTGCAGCAGTTATTCTTTTGAAACTGTCATGGTTATCAGCTGTAGCGTTAAAAATACCTTTTATTTTTAAAATGCTTTTAAAGTAATTTTGTGTACACTGTTATGATGCTGAATATATATTTAGCTTACCGTCTGTTTCAACCAATCCAAGTTACATTTTGTCAGCTGAACATGCGGGAACAAATTTCAACATTTTGTGATTTATTTTAACATTTCTTGCATGGATTCAAGTGAAAATTCCCAAATTTTAGTATCTAGTGAAGCACTCAAGCGATCCACGCCAGAGAGCACTCATCATTTGCTTTTCATACTTGTATGCAAGAATTATTGGTGTGCCTCGAGTACTAACCATGTAATATAAGATATGAGCTGAATATTCAGTCGCTGCTAATGATACTATTCTAAATACTCGCTGTGAACTCAGCCTCGTCTATGTGTTCTTTGATATGGTGCCAGGCGGAGGATGAAACACACTCTCTAATTGCTCGGAGAGCGTTTCTGTAGGAGAGGCTGTCGGCCTCGCCTCAGTCCTGCCTCCACGTGATCATTTTTATAAACGCACCGCAGCAGTGTTTTGGACCTTCTTCTCTAAGCGTGTGTGTGTGTGTGTGTGTGTGTGTGTGTTATTTTTTCTTCTTTTTTAAAGCAAGGATGCCCTGAAATGCACTCTGTAAGGGGAAAGCAATAATGATGTGTGTTCTGCTTAAAAAGGTCCAGATGCAGAATGTTCTTCAGTTGAAAGCTGTGATGCTGAAAGTGCTATGAGCTGAACATGGATGAATAATTCAAGGTATAGAATGAGGAAACATAGAGGCATGATGAGAAACAACCCACTGACCTGAATTCTCTGTTTGAAACTATGTGCAACATCCTTGCAGATGTCTCGGTGCTTTCGTTTCTGCTCAGGTCTCTCACAGTGATCGTGGACAAACGTGACTAAAAGCAAAAGTAACGTTTCTTTTTACACATTGGACAGTTTTACCAAATTTTTACAGCACTGTTTTGCTTCCTCTGATATCTGACAGCTTGTAATTGATCATAAAATCCTTGACGTTTTTTAAAATGAAATGTTTTTTCTTCCAGCTGGCCCAGAGTAGATTGGCAACAGTTGCTGCTGTGCAGGGATATGCTCACTTTTAATGACAAAAATAATCAAGAGCAGCAAAGCGAACAAATAAGGAATAAAGCCATTTTTTAATTTTATATTTTGTCACATGTATGATATATATCTCATACCCACACATGTGCACAGAACCAAAAACAAAACCCTTTTAATCTCAACAAGACTCTCATCATCATCATCATCATCATCATCATCATCATCATCATCATCACAAGTCATGGACAAGCTGCACAGGAGAGATCCAAATCCCAGATCACGACCTTCCTTGAAGCTCGTCCAGCTCCCCCTCGGATGAGCCTGAGTGGGTGTTTGTGAGAGCACACACAGGATTGTTGTCAAAGCCCTGTATCATGCTGATTTATAGAAAATTTGGAGTTTTTTTTTTCACCTCTAAATTTTCACAGCGAGCGTCCACTCCCTGGGCCTCTTGATCTGTTTCTTTTTTATTCGCCACTCCTGCGTCCCTCCTCCCTCTGCAGGACTCACAGACACTCAGTGACAGCCCAATGACTCCCATACCGACGGGCACAAACACACACACACACACACACAGGCACAGTCCATCCACACACACAGGATTAACCTTCTCCTGATAAACCAGTTCTAGCCAGTGCACAGCGAGATTAAACACAGGATTTCACATTAGATGAACCCTTTATATATTTATATAGACTTACACAATGCACTGTCTTCTGCACAACTGCTCTGACTGGGACAGAGTTCACAGAGTCTGCCTGCATGTGAAAATAAAGCCAAAGCTTTGGAAGAGGGCAATGATCGTCAGATAACCATTATTATATCCTTAATATCCACAGAGGCTGAGAGATTTGACCAGTGAATCATTTCCATGGCAGCAATTTCGTCACATCACCAACCCCGCCCAATTTGTGGGTCTATTTTAAACTTTGAGTCCTTTGGGACCACCGAGCCTCGCCCCTACAGGCCCATTAGTTCGCTCTGCTGAATATATGAAATAAGAATGTATCCAATCTTCAGGCCTTTCCACAGAGAATGTGATATTATGGCACTTCAGGCTTCTGTTGTCCCACATAACCTGAAGACAAATTAACTTTCTGACATGAACAAATAGATTTATTTAAAGTTTAATCATGTCATCTTTTGTGCTGAGTAATCATGCTTTTATATTTAGAAGACTTTCATATCAAACTATTTTTTAAAATCTGTCTCTTAAGTGAAGTGAAATCCAGCTGCAAGCAGTTTCAACGAATCAAAATTTCTACACTTTTCACTTTCTCAATTAGGCATTGTATAGCTTTTAGCTGGAGCTCACAACTTTCATTCATTTCATATCTGTGGGGCTACACAGGAAATAAACAGCGCGATTAGTGGTTCCCCTGGGCCTTCAAGCTCACATCTTTAAGTCTCCATTCTCACCCAGCAGCACTGGGAAATCCCACTGCGATCAATGTCATGAGAATGAGTTATTGTGCAGCTTGCAGCGCGGACCCTCAGGATGCAGAGAGTGAATTATCAATGCAGCTGAACGTTTCAGGAAGGTCACTGAGAGAATTCCTCACTGGAGGCGAAAGTAAGTCACACTCCCATTTTAAAGAGAGCGCCTTCGTTTCATTAATAATTGTGTCAAGAGCTGCAGAGCTGAAGCTGCTGCCTGGTGTGAAGGTCAGGTGCAATGACCTGCGTCCATTCCTGGACATTCATTATCGTTATTAACCTCTGAGTGGGTCCCGCTGTCACCATATTGCTGTTTTATTGCTGCAATAACCTTGAAAATGACTGGTATTTTAAAATAAATCTGCTGGTATTAGTAAAACAATGACATGCTAATGAGAAAGAATGTAACAGCACAAATGAATGTTGTTATTACATGCATATTTGTTAAATTGGTGGCAGCCCTAACAAGCGTGTGTGTGTGTAGTTTAGTTTTGTGGTGCACCATCATGCTGCTGTGTGATTTGATGGAGGGGGAGTGCTGATGGTTTTAATGCACTCCTCTATGAAGGACGGACATTATCACCACCACTGTAGTCCAATAAAATGATGGACCAGTTGATGATTGAAGTGATTTCACCCTCTCTCCTTTTTTTCCACTCACTCCCTTGTTTTCAGTTCATGCACTAGATCTAAGTATTGTAAACAGGTTTTCTTACATTTACATTTTCTGTCTTGCTGAATTTTGTTTCTTTTTGTTATTAGACATTTATGCAGTTTTTTTAAAGTGACATGTTTGTTATATTTTGCATGATAAGATGAGATATGATATGATAGAAATAACAAAAATGACCAAATAAAAACAGTAATTTTATGTAAAAATGCTACTACTCTAGCAGCTTCAACAAGTCAAATAGACTTTAATGTGGAAAGAAATTGATTACTAACAATTATGGGTTTACAGTATGGAGTTCTGTTTTGAGCATGTTACTAACATTATTAAATTACTGCCTAAATATGCATTACTGAATATGCAAAATATAATTTAACTATAAATACATAAAAATTAGTGAATGGATTGTTACATTAAAGTGCTGAAGCCACACTTGCATTAGCTAATTGGCATTAGCTGCTCCATCCAACTGGTACGCCAGTGATTTTAGTATTTCACTTTCATAAAGTTGGCGGGCTCACAAGAGCCAAATTTAAAGAACAGTCAACATGAATACATTTCCAAACTGTCTTTAGTGAAACCCTCCCTGCCTGGTAAATGTCCACACAAGACAAATTTCTCCTAAGGGAAACAGTAAAGGCTAATCGAATCTAGTCTAATCTTTCAAACTTCAAGCCCTCAGTTTATTTTGGCTTTTCTGTTATAAATTTCTAGTCCAAGCTGAGACTTTAGAAAGCTCCTTTCAGACCCACAGAGCTGCAATATACAACTGTTTTCACAGGCAGAGTAGTACTTTCCATGACCAGTTAACTGACCTGTCATGCTTCCCACTGGCTCATTCATTAGCTGTTTGGCTATTAGCTGACTAACCTCCTCCTTATGTAATATATTTTTTGTATTGTTGACTTCAGTAAGATTTAATGTCATGTGGTGTTGATTAAGAGGAAATTAGTTCTCCCAGCATTGGTTCATCAAAGAGCAGAGCCTAATCCAGTCCATCCCTTAATGCAAGTGTCTCTGACTAAAATATATTTTTATTTATAAGCACGATTCAGCTACAGAGTCTTTTATTTAGCTTTCTTTTCTATCTGTATTTATACATTTTTAAAGTGACTAGTGAAATGACCTCCACTCTGTCCCTCTCGTCCTCAGGCATGCACACCAGCATCAGCGAGATCCTGAAGGAGAAGAGCCTAAAGCCGTCTCGCCGCAGCCTGCCCTGCCTGGCCCAGAGTCAGACTCATCCAATCAACCTCAACCACTTCCTGTCTGTGCCTCTGAGCCCAGAGCCCAAACCAGAAGTCGAGGTTCTGAGTCAGAGCATCAGCACTTCCTGCAACCTCCTCCCGCCTCAGACAGGTCACTCCACTGAGAGGAACTTACTAATGTCTTCCTAAACCCATTAGTGGATAACATGCTTCAGTCATGAGAGAGTGGCTGCATCAGTTTGCATCACTGATATACAGTATATGTTGATAAGTTAACCTTGTAAATGCTAAATAGCATTGAACTAGATATGAACAATTTTTATATGCAGCAATCGTGGTCATTTCAAAGTTGAAGTTTCATGATGTGTTAAATTTATTTTTCTGGTCTATTTAGATATATACAAGGAAGCCTTTCACAGCAAATCGACATCATGTCTGTGATGCAAACTATTAGTGTTATTCTGTCAAGTTATTCTATTATGATGTATTGCTGCTGGTGACTGCCATTATTTTCCGCATGGTGTGTTTAATTATTCTCTCCATACTCTGCACTGACTGTATTGAATTTTATGCTCAACAGGAACAGAGTTGCCACACAGATTTTCATAATGTTGGTGATATTTAAGGCGTGTGAGTAATATTGATTGAGCAGATTGTATTAATGCTGCAGGGGATTTAGAAAACACACACGTGTCCGATGCATTTTCAGAGGCAGTGAGATAGTGTGGACATCTCTGTATGGAAATGGCTGTTGGAGAGGGAGAACTATTCAGTCTTATTAATATCTTCAAGAATATTCAGAGGCCACTGACAGTGAGGGCTCTATTTTTGTCACAGCACAAAGACTAGCACAAGCAACACTACAACAAGTTGGCATTTTCCTGACCTTAAAACACCTTTTGCCTTTCCCTTTGGTATTTTGCTGCTTAGTGCAGTGTGCAAAAGTGGGAAGAGAGATACAGTTTCATGAAGATGAGGCAGCACAAGGTGAGGTGTTGCTATTTTTGTGAAAACTGGCTCTTTGAGCTGAAAATAGACGTCTGAGGAAGAGGTCTGTTTTCTTTTGGCTTGAGGAGGGTGCAGACAGAAGGAGAGAGTAGACAGACCAACCCATATGAAGTCGCTAGACAAGGACATGATCCTACACCAGCTTCTTACCCGTTTACACAAACAGATGTGTTTGATGAGTCGAAGCTGGATGCACTGCTGCTGGAGAGTGAACCCAAATGTGCCACGTTTAGTTTTACTGTTATAGTACTAATTTTACTATAGTCTGCATACTAGTTATTATGTGTATCATGCACAGAAAATATGACATTAATGTAAACAGCTCCCACATACCAAAAACTGACTAGTTAAGTAATGCAGCATGATCCAGCAGCGTAAATTCAAACTGCTTTTGGATTCTTTACAGGACCCCGTGTTGTCCAAAGTTCTGAGTCATTTTTCAGCACAGTTGACACTTTTATCTCAAATTCCAAATGGACTTTATTGGCTTTCAGTGTGGAGGAAATTCACATTAAGAAGACACATTACTGCAATCAATTTCCTACAACTTTCTGGACTACACTTGTGCACTTTTGATATTAGTTGTATACTGTATACTGGATGAAATTGTATTATGTCGTTCATTCTGATGTTTTGGTTGTTTGTGGTGGGTAATAGAGATATTCTTCCACTTTATTACTCTAATGAAATCAATAGCAAGCGGCTATGGCTACTTTTCACTATTCTGTAGAGACATAGTGATTCTAAAGATTATAACACTGCTCAGTTGTGATCTTAAAATAGACAGAAGATAGGACAGCTTTCTCCACAATCCCAGCCTGGATCAGGGAGTTGAAATAAAACTAAAGAAAGAAAAAAAAACTGTCACAGCTAGTGATTTTGCATTAAAACTTTGTTCTTTTTGTCCACGGCCCAATAATGTGCTAACACACACTAAAACACATTGTTGGCTAGAGACTCTAACTTAACTTCAGTTACTTAATGAAGCTGTTAAGTCCTAATGCTATGGTGATTTAAATGACAACTTCCTCTAAAAAACGTCATGATTTAGATTTCCCACACTTGGTTTCAGCACAGCAGTATAAAAAGGTTCTGACTGTAGTCACACCAAGCTAATCTGGTGGTGAAGTAGAAACATTTGACTGGAGAAATGAGCCAAGCTGTCACACATTGTATTGGAGAAGGCATAACTTATGCTGTACTGTGAAATGCTACATCTCCCTAATAGATATAGGATGTAAACTTTATGTCCATGTCATGCTATTAGAGTGCATGTATTATGAGATTTAGACTGTCATGATAAGCCACAGAAAATGTCTTGTTTTAGCCTGATAGCCTAGCCTGATCGTTATACCCAGTAAATCTACTTCCCCTCTCATAAAAGCCATATTTACCATTGAAAATGGAAAAGCTTCCATATGTTGTGTTGCAAAAGAGTTATTGTTTGTCACTTCTTCTTCTTCTTGTTCGTGGCAAAAAAAAAGGGTAATCTGATAAAGTTTCAAAACATTTAGCTTCTAGAACAGTTAGAAAACGCATTCTGTGGGTTTGACAAAAGTTTATCTTGTTCATGCTCATCAGTGGGATGCGTGAAGATTCAGGAAGGAAGGAAACACGATTGGCCCTCTTTCAACATCGGTGCATGGATCTGTTAAATTGCATCAAGGTGTTGCTTTCAAGCTGGCGCCCACATTTGAATAACTTGAATTTTTATTTAGCTAAGATCTAATTTCAGTGTTGGCAATTGGATTAAGGGAAATATTGACTTGAGCAACAACAAAAGCCTTAATGCAGATAGGACACTTTGTGTGGTGCGTTACCAGTTCAATAACTGTCTCATTGATCGTGCTTTGTCTGTGTGCAGCAGAGGATGGCAAGGATCACTACATGGAGGAGTCCGAGGCGACTACATGTGAAACAAGGGCTGATGAGTCATTTCTGCTACAAAAGCCTGTCACCCGTGCTAAATTGGAGGCCCGCACAGATTCACTTCAGGTACCACGCTCCCAGTAATCCACAATTATTGTTGACAATGTTACACTGTAGTTATTTTGTCACTGAACCACTGAGAAGCTTCAAGCTTTAGCATTCCTGTGTTTAGCATCGCTGCATCTAAAATTCAGAGGTGAAACATTGTCGCTACAGGGAAAGAATCCTGCTGGTTCTTCCGGGCTGTTTTTCCGAGATGGGAAAAAGCGTATTGACTACATTCTGGTTTACAAGAAGTCTAGTCCACAGGTGGAAAAGAGGTGCACCTTTGAGAAGAATTTACGGGCAGAGGGTCTAATGCTGGAGAAGGAGGTAAAAAACTTTGGTCTGGTTTTAAAAGACGATTCGTTAGCTTGATTTCTCAACTTAGTTCTCAAACTCCTGTGTTTCTTTTTAATTTGAAAGCCCTCTTTGACGAACAACGACATCATGTTTGTGAAGGTCCACGCTCCTTGGGATACGCTTTGCAAATATGCAGAGCAGATGAACATCCGAATGCCTTTCAGGTAACCGTAGTTAGAGAAAAAGATTGAATCTTTAACTCTGGAAAGTGTGAGGGTCAGCTTTTTCAGTGGCTGGCAACTTGATACAGTCTCCCTAACTTGTCTTTTAATTTTTTTCTTCTTTAAGGAAAAAATGTTACTTTACAGACTGGAAGAGCAAAACCTTGGGCAGGTAAGTAGATTTAAGGTATAGGATTATTTATTTCTGTTGCTCTCTGGGGGCAGGAAGCTGGACGCTTCAGTGTCTCTAATTCATGAGGGATGAGCTGTGGATAGTGTTTTAAGACTAATGTTATCAGTCACCTCAGTGAGGAACACAAACAGAAAGTTTGAGTCAAACCATTATTGTCCTTTTTAACCCAGCCACTGAGTGAGCATTGATTTGTCCAGGATTAATCAACCCTTTACACAGTTAAAATATATAACATATACGGTGTTTACAAAGTCTGGGATTAGATTTTTAAATTGGAAAATCACCCCCTGTGTGCAATACTGATAGGTAGCAATAATTGAAATGGTTGGAAAGTCATTTAAAAATCAGTGTTTAAGTGCAGTTGATTTTGCTAGGATTTACAAATACAGGCATGTTTGTTATGTTATGTTATGTTTGATTAAATGAATGTGATTAATCCAACCTTTTCAAAAAGCACAGCATCCTGCACGTCATTGCACGCACATTGTTAGGAGAACAATACTGTAACTCACCCACATTGACAGTGCTTTTCTCTAAAATACTTGTAATCTTTCAGTCTAATAAATGGAGCTGCACAGGCTTATTTGCATACTATTTTTAGAGAGACGCACTTGCGCTTAGATGTCATGTTCAAGTGTCCAAGCTCTGCATGGGACTCCAAATTTCCATCTCTTCATCTTACTGGAATGCAGATAGATACAGTCCAACAATTTCCAAAAATGTATGGCAGCATCTTTTGTTTTGAAGATTGGTTGGATGGTTAACATACTGCTTGTACATTTTAGTTCTGTAAAGTCTACAAAAAGACTCAGTTGGAAAAAGGTGATGTCACATACTCCCATGCACCAATCAGGATTTTGCAACATTTGAACTCAAATCTGATGACATTTGTTGGGTTGTTTGTTTATGTCACTAGTCCATTGTCAATCAAATCTGATCAAATAACACTCCCATAGTCCTGATAAAGCAGATTAGCTGAGTCTTTTACTGTTAAAGTCTTAATTAAGAACACCCAAGAATGTTTTTTATTAACTTTAAATTGTAGCGTTGCTTATTTAGTCGTAAATATTTAATGTCATAGAGAAATACATAAGATTTGAAACCATGTTCTCAGCATTGTTGTTCACTCCAGTGATGAACGGTACTGAAATGAAAAATCACTGTACCACAGCAATGATGGCAGAAGTTTATGTATAAGCTTTGAATAGGCAACAGTTAGTGAAGTGTGATATTACTAGTTGTGAAGGTGTTTGTTTTCATTTATCCATTTGACTGCAAACATTGTGTGACTCATTTCTTCATAGGTGCAACCTGCCTGTTTTAGTGTTTTATGATAAGTCACCATGCAGATTGATATACTGTATCAATTATCACAAACACATTATGGATAGACATACTGTAGTCAATAGAAGATGTTGAAGGAGTTGACAATATGGATAATATTGATATTGATAATATTTCATCTTTCCATACCACGTACATTTTAATATAGTTATGCTTGGAGGACACACACGCACACACCTACACACACAGAGCAGACGAAAATCACACAGACAGAATCGCTCGCCCACCTGTCAAACTGAGAACAAAGCACTTTTAAATCTTATGTGAGAGTGATCTTAGTCATTGTGAACAATGAGGACCATTATGTTTTCCTCAGAGCTCCTGAAGTCTTTCACTAAGCGGTTGCTCTAAAAAGAAAAATCTACCCGAGTAGTAAATAGGCTTTATGTGTTTACTAATGATCTGTCACTAACTCGCGTTGCTGTAAACCTGAACAAATGGGCCGTGTGCAGGTGGTGACAACTTCCTGGTTTGATGTCATTACTTTCTGTACAGTACCGGTCCCCCTCACAACGACATTCATAAAATGCTCTCAGGCAACAGTGTGTTTTCCCCCGGAATTCCCATTTATATTCATTCAATCCATATCAGAGCACAGCAGAGCCTTACAAATTACACCTGTGAGACCTATCCAGCAAATCTGGAGAAGCAGTGTGCAAATATTACCCAGCCAACAGAACTTTAGATGTCAATGCCAGTCTGTTGGTTGGTCGACTACTTTGGTCCAGATTGAAACATCTCAACAACTATTGGTAGGGAGTGCCATGAAACTTTGTATACACATTTCTGGTGCCCAGAGGGTGAATCCTAAAGATGCAGGTGATCCCCTGGCATTTCATCTGCCGCCACTAGTAGGTCAAAGATTTTACTTATACTTTGAAATAACTCAAAAACTACATGTTGGATTGGTGCAAAATGTTATACAGACATTCATGATTCGAGGTTCTAATGACTTTGGCGATCCCCTGATTTTTCCTCTAGCACCACCATGAGGTTGTCATTTGTGGTTTTTAACTGATGAAATTTGGTGCACACATTCATGTCCCCCGCAGGATGAATTGTAACAACTTTCATGATCTCTTAAATTTTCATGTAGCGCCATCATCAGGTCAAAAATTTGGTTTATGACCAAATACCTGCAAAACTAATGACATTTGTGTTTAGTGCTAATTAGCAAATGTTAGCATGCTGACCATGCTTAACTAAGATGGTGAACATGGTAAAAAACTATATCTGCTAATCAGCGTGTTAGCATTGAAATTGTGGGCATGTTACCATGCTGATGACACAGAGCCACTAGCATAGCTGAAGACTCTTAGTCTTGTTTCTATTTATGAAGTTAATTTAACATTAAAATGAGATACAATTTAGGAAATCAATGCATGCTTTCAGACTTCACCTGATTCTTAAATCATCACTGCAATATGAAAAAAATAACTCAAATTAAAGCAACGTGAAAATTAAGATCGATAGTCTCCAGTGTGATGCCAGCAATGCGTGCGTGTACGTGTGCATGTGTATATAAACGTGTGGTGTTAACGGAAAAGGTTAGGAGCCACTGTTCCATTTAAAAGAAAACAATCTTCATGTTAATCTGTGCCGTTAATCCTGTATCTCTATGCGTCTGTGCAGCAGGTTTCATCTGAGATGTCGTCAAATAAAAAGCTGGCTTCCCAGAAACCCCATGAAGCTGGACAAAGAGGCCTTGCCTGACCTGGAGGAAACCGACTGCTACACAGCCCCCTTCAGCAGAGCACGCATGCATCAGTAAGGAGGACATATACACAGTCATGCACATGATCAGAGTGTCACATAATGGCAGTGTCTGTATCAGTAGTGTTAGCTGACATTTCTCCTGCTCTGTAACCCTAGTTTCCCTCTCATCCATCACATCCATTCATGTCCTGAACTCACGATGTGGAATTTAGAAACCAGCAGATGAAATTTGCACAATGAAGTCTTGTATATTTGATAGCTTTGAGCCAGAACGATAAAGACAAGTTGATCATAAATAAGATATCGAAATACTGCAGCAGATGTCCATGAAATGATTAGATTTATCCGCCCATTCCTTCTGGTTTTGTCATTTTCAAAGCATCTCTTTGATGAAAGTTCTTATCTAATCTCATTTGTCAGTGAATCATTTCCACTTTTCCTTTGCTCGTCAACCTTGACATTTTTCGGGAAATAATGGTGCTGAAATGAAACAAACCTTACATCACAAATTGAGTTTTAATGAACTTCCCATTGTTTCTGACTCAGCTCTCATTAAGGGCTGTGACTGGATCATGTTGATATACTGTTACATGATGAATATCTGAAGGAATGTGCTGTTATTTTCCTCCCAGCTTCACTATCAACAATAGAGAGACCTTCTTTTCCAATTCCACCAGAAGCAGAATAGTCCATCATGTCCTGCAGCGCACCAAGTATGAGGATGGAAAATCAAAGATGGGTAAGGCTCCACACTTGCTTCTTTCTCTTCTTCCTCCTCACATACTAAACAATATTTCAATATTTCTTAATGTACATGTATCCATCATAATGACCTATTTAGGACAGTTTATTCACTGACAAGGGGGCAGAGTCTACATATTTTAGGTAAGAAATAGTTTTTATGCTTGTTTCTGTTAATCTAGCTTTATTCACCAGCAACTTTAGTGTTAGACTTTACAGAATCAGCCCTAAATAATTAATGCCAATTAGTGGCAAAGCAACAAAAGACACACAGTAAATTCAATAAAACACAATAATTCTGTCTTTATTTCTATCTCTGTGTTAATTATGTCACTACTAAAACCAGCAGGGGCCCCAGTGAAAGAGATTAGATTTTGCTGTTAATTTGACTTTAGAGAGCAATAGTGGGGTAGTGGGGGGAATTATGCCTTTGTTTGTTGTTTTGCTGTGGGATGATTAAAATGTGGGCTGCTGCTGAGCTGTTGGTATCGTCCAACTTGTGGCTGATTCCTCCTCTCCTTCTGGCTGTTGTTTTTTGTTACGAAATTGTCCGTCCACTCCCGCTCTACTATCTTGTCTGACTGCCGGCGACATGTTGTGCTGATTAAAGTTTGGCCTTGAAGGGCTGGAACGGATTTCACATTAATATTTTAATACTGTTGACCACTCTACTTTCCAACAAATAAGATCAGCTCTGCCACAAGAGTGGAAAATCCTTTTCAAATCCACCCCTCCCGGATCCTGCTCTCACTATCTACAGTTTCAGTCAGGGGATGACAATGCAAATGATTGCACTATTGTCCTGTAAAAATAAACTTTTAATTCATTACTTCTTCAAACAGTACAGTGCAGCCAATTCAGGCAGTTTATTGTGATTGAAACAATATTTTAAACCAAGTACTTATGGTCCAGAAAAAATAAAAAAAGGTTATTTTCAAGTGCTTGCAGCTATTTGAATGAGTGTTTTAACCCTCATGTGCTTGTCTAATGCAGCTTGGCAGTTACATAATGCAGTAAATTGCTGTGACTGTAAAAGAGTGGGTTTAAATGAATCTCTCATTGGACCCCTCTCTGAATTATGACTGGTACTGAATTTTTAATGTGGTGTCCTTGTGCTTCTCGCTGGTATATCGGCATTCTTTGACATGGCATGGTTTATTCTACTGTAGGTATCAACCGGTTATTGGGCAACAACACATATGAGGCTGCATTTCCTCCTCATGAGGTGAGAAGATTTTTATTTGTGCTGAAAAGCTGTAGAGATTCACGTATTGTCAAACTGTAAAATTCCTCCTGTAATGTAGATTTCCCTACTCTCATCAGGGTGGTTACAAGAGCAGACACCCAATTAAGACACACGGTGCCCAGAACCACAGGCATCTTCTGTACGAGCGCTGGGCCCGCTGGGGAATCTGGTACAAATACCAGCCTCTGGACCTCATCAGGTAATCAGATTTGAAACAGGTGAGACAGCACCATGAACTGTTTTTGGACGTTTACATGAGCTCTAGTGTCCTGGTTATGAACCTCGTTCTGTCTTTGATCATATTCAGGATGTGTTGTTTAAATAGAACATCAGCTCCCTGAATGAAGTACATGTTTATAAAGATATCCAGGTTTTTGATCACAGTCTGCTGTCTGAACAGGCATGTTTATGACTCCCCGACATCCCAGGATGTCTGATATTTCTGAACTGATGGAGGGTTACTTTAACATTGAGGATGAAACCACTTTAGTTTATGGCTGCCTTGGCACTGCTGTGTTTTAGCACTGTCTTTTCCATCTTACCACCAGTAAAGGAAGAGTAGACAGAGTGACAAGGAATACTGTAGTTTGATATTTTGTGAAATACACTTATTCACTTTCTTGCCAAGAGTTAGATGAGAAGATCAATACCACTCTCATGTGCTAAGTACAGAGCTGGATCAGGAGGAGATCCAAGATGATATGAATTTGTCAACCATCAGAGATTTTGTCCAACTTTTCACACCGAGGTAGCTATCCCTTTAACATCTCCAGTTGTATTGTGGGAATGTTGAATCAGTAAGCAAATCTGCTTTATGGAAATATTGGATTTAAAGCAGCTATAATAAATATTTGTATTATAACAATTTGTTATATGACAATGTGAAAACAATGTGAAAGGGCTCACTCGTAGTGAGAATTATCACCCGAATCTGCAGCTGCCCTCAACTTTACAGAGCTTTACAGTGAGTTTCAGTTCATTGTTTAGCTGTCCAGCCATTTTCAGCCGCAGCAGGCAGCTGATTACAGCTCTAAAAGCCCACTGGACACTACCTGCTCAGCAGCAAATGAAAAACAGACACAGTTAGCAACTAGCTGATGAACATAATGGAGTATTTAGCAGCTAAAGATCCAGATATTTCCCTCAGGAGTTGGTAGAGACCAAAAACAGCTAAAAGGAGAGTGAAAATTTAACTAACATTCACCAGGTGACAAGAGACACAACTCTAAATGAATGATAATGTTGCTCTGTGTCCGCTGGGTGTGTAAATAAACAACTATTTGCTAACAAGTTCTACGTATCAATTGAGTTTTCACAACATTGTCTTATAAAATTATATATACTGTGATAGAAGATTTTATCCATATCACCCACTCCTATAGCTTGATATATATATGTATATATATATATATATATATATATATATATATATATATATATATATATATATATATATATATATATATATATATATATATATATATGTGTATATATATATATATATATATATATATATATATATATATATATATATATATATATATATATATATATATATATATATGTATATATATATATATATATATATATATATATGTATATATATATATATATATATATATATATATATATATATATATATATATATATATATATATATGTGTGTATATATATATATATATATATATATATATATGTGTATATATATATATATACACATATATATATATGTATGTATATATATGTATATGTATACCCACTGAAATGCTTTACTGGAGCAGTGTCTTGCTCAAGGGCACCTTGACAGCTGTGGTTTAAGAAGCCGATATACTTCTTGATTTATTTCCCACCACAGCATTATAGTGGTAGAGCGGTCGTCCACCAATTGGAATGTCGGCGGTTCGATCCCCCTGCCCACATGTCGAAGTGTCCTTGGGCAAGGCACTGAACCCCAAATTGCTCCTGAGGGCTGTGTGTGAATGCTTAGTTAGTTTCTTTCAACTGATGAGCAGTTGGCACCTGCCATTGGTGTATGAATGGGGTGAATGTAGGGTGAAGTGCTTTGAGTAGTTGGAAGACTAGAAAGGCGCTATACAAGTACAGTCCATTTATGTGACCTTTCAGTCCAGCAGCCTCCCTCTCCATTAGGCTACCATGACCACCTCACAGTAACAACACTAACTGTACCCACAACTTCACTGCAAGTGAACATGGCCAGGTATAATTAACAGTCAACATAGTTTATTAGGGAATTTTGACCACTTCATCTCTCTGTCTCTCTCCCAGGCGGTACTTTGGTGAGAAAATTGGTCTTTACTTTGCATGGTTGGGCTGGTACACTGGCATGTTGATCCCTGCCGCCCTGGTTGGTGTTTTTGTCTTCCTCTATGGTCTCTTCACGATGGACTCTAGCCAAGTCAGGTCAGTTCACACAACCTGCATACTAAATAGGATTGTGCACATACTCCCTGGCATTGAAATTAATGTATAATGTGTAATTTAAAACATGTATATTCTTGATTGTTGCTGTCATTTCCTGATTCATTGTCTCATCAGTAAAGAGATTTGTGAAGCCAACACTACCATCATGTGTCCTATGTGTGAGGAGACTTGTGATCCGTGGACGCTGAGTGACAGTTGTGTCTACGCGAAGGTCAGTGCAGTTCTGATGATATTAATCTGTAGTCACAGCATTTCAGTACTTTAGATTTTCTCAACCTCTTCTAGTTCATTAGAAACGTTTTACAAATATTTGTTTTCCAAAAACTCTCATGACTCATTTAGAGTATGTCAAAATCACGGAGGAGGATCATGGAGCTCCAAATGGATTATAGTGAAATAATAATGTATTTCAAACCGATTTAATTCACTTTTATTGAAGATATAGAAACAGAGATGGTTAGAGATTTTTGGAAATACACTACTACTTTCTTGCCAAGATTTAAATAAGATCAACACCATGCTCATAATAAATATTAAGCTACAACCAGCAGCCGCTTAGCTTAGCACAAAGACTGGAAACAAGGAGATACTGTTAGCCTTGCTCTGTCCAAAGGTAAAACCACAACTTGTCATTTTTACACTTGTTTTTTGTACAGATTAAATAAATGAGAAATAACGTGTTAAGTGAGCTTTAGAGGTGCTAATAGCCAGATTTGTTACCAGTGGACAAAGCCAGGCTAGCTGTTTCCCCATGTTTCCCGTCTTTGTGCTAAGCTAAGCTGACTGGCTGCTGGCTGTAGCTTCATATTTACCATACAGACACGAGAGTGGTATCAATCTTTCTTATCTAACTCTCTGCAAGAAAATGAATTTCCCAAAATGTCAGTTATTCCTTTAAGAAAACTCCCATGTGAGGCCCCAAACTCAAGGATGAGAAACAGAAGTACGATGTTGATCATCACAAAGTTTTCAGAGCAGCCCTTCATGTGCTTGTGTTTCTAGGTGACCCATCTGTTTGATAATGGCGGCACTGTGTTCTTTGCTATCTTCATGGCTATTTGGGGTAGGTGGAGGCTGTTTTGTTTTTGTTCCTTTTCCTGATTTTGTGAACACTTGTTGTAATACAACAAAATTCAACTATGTTCCTCGCTTAATAGAAACCCTTCTGGAATTCAAATCTATTTATACATTAGTGTGTCAGTGCTTATGCTTCCACTCTCCACTCAACTCCTCCAAACACATGAGGCTTTTCAACTGAGAATTCAATACAGTAAACACACGCAGTGCAAATAGAGGAGATCTTTACACTGTAATACATTTATCAGTGAATAAATCATGGTCAGGTTTCTCTGATTGAACCTCTGCACTTACACTTCCAGTGCTGTCCTGATAATGTCGGTTGCAGAATTGCACCATGATAATGGTATATTGCAGCTGTGGTTCCCACAGCTATAATATGTTTGTAATGTATAGCGTGAGTGTTACTGGGCAGCGTCTGGCCCAGATCCATCTATCTGCCAGCGTGGTAAATAATCACTTGTGCCCAGAGGGAACAATTGGCACATTGTGTTCTGAGTTTGGGCTAAATGAAGGCCAAGGAGAGCTGGAGAGCCGAGGGAGGTCCGGCCAGCCTCGCTGACTGAGGTCTGTAGATCTGAATCCTGCATGAAGGCTTTTGGCTATGTGGACCAAAGTAGAAGTACTGCGCCACTGAGTTAGTGCACTCTAGGTCTGCTGTCTGTGAGTTTGTTTGAGCGAGATAGAGATGAAAAATTGGTTTGCCCAAGGGACCGAATGTGGGCATCTGAAAAGGCTGCTTTTCTCTCTCTTCAAACTAAAGTGGGTCAAGCTATAATAAACTTCAACATCTTTAACAGCAGTCACAGTTGTTCTGACTGAGGATTCACATTCTGGTGCTTTTTAAGGCTACAATTCCTTTGTGTGTCCCAAATTTATCTTCATCACAGAAATAATTTAGTTTTATTTTAAATGGATGAACAAATAACTCGTGTAGGGCTGCAACTAACTAATTCTTTTCATCATCGATTAATCTGCTGATTCTTTTCTAGATTAATCGCTCACTCTAAAAAATGCCACAAAATAGTACAAAATCTCCATCACACTTCTTGAAAGCACAAGGTGATATCCAAGTGACATAATAGTCTGACCAACAGACTAAAACCTTAAAATATTCAGTTTTCTATCAAATATGACCAAACAAATGCAGCCAATTCTCATAATTGAGTAGCTGGAACTGAGGATTTCTGTTGATGTTCTGTTGACGAATTCATTAATTGGCTAATTGTTTCAGCTCTAAACACATGTAATGTGTTCAAATATACGAAACATTCATAATACACAAATCAGAGCTGTGTTAAGGCTGCACAGCACTGATCGAGTAATCATGTCCGTTTTCGTTATACGTTCGTCTTCCTGCTACAAAATCACATGTATTATATGCCTGTCTAATGAAAACTGACAAAAGGGCTGAATCAGTAGTATAGTGTTACAGTGTGCTGTCCATCATAGAGCATACATGATTGCACTGCTTTTTTCCACTGACTCCGAGGTCCATCTATCACTGTCTTTGAACTAATACTACTAAGACAAAACTTTCCACAAATTGTATATTGAACCACAAAAGTGTGCCTGCCATGCCGCCTTTATAAAAGCCTTTTTACTGCTGTTATGTATCTGTAATAAACCAGAATACATGAAAAGTCTCGACAGAAAAAGGTTACGAAACATCATTTCTGGCGTTGTGTGCAGCTCAAGTCGTAATAGACTCCGACACAAAGGAAACAATGCCTCCAGACTGAATTCTGCCCACAGAAAGCTTTACTCTTGAAGTCTTTCAACATAAAATGGATCTCGCCTGACAAAGACACGATTTGGGGGTGAAACATTGTTAAAGTAAAGCCTGTTTGCTGTTGCCACTTTTCCTTAACTTCACCACAGAAACGAAGGCAGTCTGTGAAGTGATGGCTGTAATCAGTTTCCGTAATGGGCATTGCACGTCACTGCAGCCTGTGTTTCACTCAGGTTATCTGACCATGATGTGGTGTTTGGTTCATTGTGTTAATCAATAATATGACTGATTCCTGATCCCCTCTGCAGCCACAGTATTCCTAGAGTTCTGGAAAAGGAGGAGGGCAGAACTGACTTACGACTGGGATCTCATTGACTGGGAGGAGGAAGAGGTACGTCAGTAATTTCCTCAAATAGATCCGATATCATTTGATTACCTCACAATTTTAGTCTACGTCCATGCAGTACGTCTTCTAAATTTGACACTGCTAACATGATATAAAAGAAGAGCTATTGCTTCATCAGGCAGATACACCTACAGTTCAATAGTTCATACTGGAATGTGTGTTGTGAATCAGGAGGAGCTGAGGCCTCAATTTGAAGCCAAGTACTCCAGGATGGAGAGAGTCAACCCCATCTCTGGCAAGCCTGAGCCTTTCCAGCCCTTCTCAGACAAACTCAGCCGGCTCATGGTGTCTGTGTCTGGAATATTCTTCATGGTAAACCCTTTGATCTTTTGAATAATCTGCCCTTTTGGGATTCAGGCTCAGAGTGAGAGCACCCGTTACTTTGTGTGCCACCTTTGGAGTGGTTATGATGTGCCAGCAGTGGCATAATATCTCCCCCTGCTGGATGAAAACTGTATTGAGAGGAAATAGTGGATTTGGCCTTTCTGATGGCCTAATTTCTCATTTGAAATTTACATTTGATTACATTTGAATGATAAGTGTTTTGTTGAATAGTAAATTGTTTCTTAATCAATAGGTTTTCCTTTTTATGCTGCACAGTTTTTTATTATTAGTTAAGATAAAACCTCTACAACCTTACAACCTGCTTGTCACAGTTTTTAAAGACATATATCATCCCCTCCTCCATGCTTCCTTCTCTCCATCATCTCTGCTTAGATTTCCCTCGTTTTGACAGCCGTGTTTGCTGTGGTGGTTTTCCGTCTCATTGCGATGGAGAAGTTTGCTTCCTTCAACTGGTATTTTGTCAAGAAGAACTGGCAGTTTGCCACCTCTGGCACCGGTGTCTGCATCAACTTTATGATCATCATGTCTCTCAACGTGGTGGGTGTCTGGAAAAGCATCATCTGGCACGTTTACATATTCTGTCCAACAAATGTTTTATGAAACATTTATTTAGAGCTTTGTTCCAGGAACTATCACATCCACAGCCAGAAAGACCTTTTGTTTTTGGTAGTTTTTTTTGCTGAGATTCCTGTTTGCCTCTCTTTCTCATGATCATTACTCTCCTCAACCTTTTCTCTGTTGATGCTTATGAGTACTATCATCTTGTCAGGTGTATGAGAAGGTGGCCTATCTGCTGACAAATTTAGGTGAGAGTTGTCCACACGCTGCACGAATTTACACCTTCATTATCTCTTGCTTCCCAAATGGTTGGCAAGCATTTATTTTCTCCCTCGACCCCACAACCCCCGTTTCTCCCTCCTCAGAGCACCCACGGACAGAGTCTGAATGGGAGAACAGCTTTGCTCTGAAGATGTTCCTGTTCCAATTTGTAAATTTGAACAGCTCCACATTTTACATCGCTTTCTTTCTCGGAAGGTAGGCTGGCTGCCATGAACTCTACAGTTCCTGTTTACAGTGAATTTAATGAGAGATTGTGCAAAGATGTTTTGTTTCAAATTCACATGTCATGAAATCTGCCAAGAATCCTTCTTTTTCCCTTCTCACTGTATAGTTATTTTTGGACCTCATTTTTCTGCATTTCCAAAATACTGCCTTGACTAGAAATGCAACCAAGCTGTGGTTTATCGGACATAATTAGCACCTTTAAGTGTCCTTTTTTTCCTGCTCAGAGTTTATTAGTTTTCCTCTGATTGAATTTTGCAGCTAATGTTGCCAATCTCAATCTGTTCAGGTTTGCTGGCAGGCCTGGAAAATACAATAAACTCTTTAATCGATGGAGACTGGAGGAGGTGAGTGCAATTAGGCATCACCGTAAGTGGGCTGACTATTGCCTTTAGTTTTAGGATATATTTAGTAATTCGTCTTTCTAATGATCTTCCTGTATATTACTATGTGAACCTTTAATCTCCCACATAATTACTAGGATTTAAAATTTTAATGATCAAAAAACAGAATGGGATGAAGTGTGTCCCAGGATTCGCTCATGGCTTTGAATTATTGGGCATGAAATATGGATGTCACAGTTTTTTTATTTAAATGTTTTTTTCTCAGTGTCACCCGAGCGGCTGTTTGATTGATCTGTGCCTGCAAATGGGAGTCATCATGTTCTTCAAACAAATCTGGAACAACTTCATGGAGCTCGGTTATCCGTAAGTAATATGTTATTATAATCATGTGGTTCCATTAGAAATGCCGTATTAAATCCTTAATACTGTAAATTTAAGTGATTGGCATTTTATATATGCATATGCATTTTTTTTTTTGTCCTTTAGCTCATTAGCATATGAAAAGACTTTTCTCCTGTAGAAACATATCAAATCCTCTTGTGTGGGGCTTAGTAAAAGGGTTCCTGCAGTGCTGAGTGCATTGTCAGAAATAATTGCTTTGAGTTGACAGGTAGCTACTTGCAACGTTTTCAGGTTGTTGCAGAACTGGTGGTCTCGTAGGAAGATGAAGAAAGTAGGCGGTGGAGGGCCGAATGTAGAGAATAAAGCCCAGCTTCCACAGTGGGACAAAGACTGGAATCTGCAGCCAATGAACGCCCATGGACTGGTGGACGAATACCTTGAAATGGGTAAAACACTACACTCTTTTGAAGTGTTATATTTGTCTGAAGAGGGAAGGATTTATGCCTGTTACTCAATCTGTAACGCTGTTTGTGCCAGAGTTGAGACGGACATCCTCCAAGTTCATCCAAATGGTTCTTTCCTCTGCAGTTCTCCAGTTTGGCTTCACCACTATCTTTGTAGCGGCATTCCCACTAGCTCCTCTCCTGGCTCTGCTCAACAACATCATTGAGATTCGTCTTGACGCCTACAAGTTTGTCACTCAGTGGAGGAGACCCATGCCTGCCCGAGCCACTGACATAGGTCAGTCTGATCTCTGACTTTCCCCACACCGTGTCACACAGTGTCGGTTTTATTTTTAGATCAAAGCCACTTTTTTTTTTCCAACAGTAAAACATTGTGGGAACCAAACATTTTCCATCCTGTGGAGATAGATATGTTTCCATATCCTCTGCTTCTGTACTGCCATATGCTGCACCTCCCCTCCCACCAGCCCACCTCCCCATAGGACTACAAACACCACCCTCCAACTGCCATATAATATATGACCAAATGCTTTTTGAGGCATGTTGCCCTGTAATTAAAGGAAGAATCCACCCTGAAGCATTTAGATTTCTTCAGCTGTAATGAACGCATTATGTCTCAATCGCACAGAATCAAAGAGCAAAGCTTCTTTGTAGGTTTAAGCTGACATTTAGCGATCAGACAGAGATAGAGAATCTAATGCAAAGAAGGCAGAGAGATGATTTGTCTCCACTGACAGTACAGTAGCCTCAACAGACTTTATTGTAATGCAGTCAAAAAACATGCTGTATTTTGAGTAACACAGTTGACAAACTATTTGGTTACATGGCTGTATATGTGTGTATATATATATAAACAATATGTCCTTGCACTATCTCTGGAGGGTGTTCAAACTCATTCTGGTAAATTACTAACTGTGAATTGAAGTAAATGAAGCACGATGAAGGAAAGTGAGCATATCAAGAAAGCTAAATTACAAATCACAAAAGAATTCCTGCTAAATGTCACAATCAAGTGATTTCATTACATAATCAAAGGGTTGAATTTTTCTTTTCAGTTGTCTATCATTTTCCTTTGCTTGAGGCACTTTAATGTTTCACCAATAAAAGGCTTAGTACTGTAAGGCGCAGAGAACTCAAGTTACCATGTGTTGTAGATGAAGGCATGCAGGTTTATAAACCATCACACTGAACACTAATTTTCCTAACTGGCTTCCTTTACACTTTATTAAAAATGTTTATTCTCCTCTGGTTTGGCTGTCAGGTATCTGGCATGGGATTCTCGAAGGTATCGGTGTGTTGGCAGTCATCACCAACGCCTTCGTCATTGCCATCACCTCAGACTACATCCCCCGCTTTGTTTATGCCTTCAAATATGGCCCGTGTGTGGACAAAGGACACCACCATGAGGATGAGTAAGCATTAAATATAATGTGTAAGCTTAAAATATATCCGGCAGAGTGGCTTGTGTTATGGTGTGATAGCTTCTGCTTTCGCCCTCAGGTGTTTGCGAGGCTACATGAACAGCAGCCTGTCTGTGTTTGACATGGGCGAGCTGAAGAACAGCAGCCAGTCCAGATACTGCAGGTACAGAGACTACAGAGCGCCGCCTTGGAGCTCAGTGCCGTACGAATTCACCCTGCAGTTCTGGCACGTCTTGGCTGCCAGGCTGGCCTTCATCATCGTCTTTGAGGTCTGTCAGCCCTCCCCATTTCTTTTTTGTGTGTACCAGCAAGGCAAGCAGCTAAACTAAATCCCCTTATGTCTTCTCAAGTCTGTGAAACTAAAGACTATTTTTGTAGATTTCTAATTTAGTTTTAACTTTTATTAATTTATGTGCTGTCATTGTTAAATGAAAACATCACAAGCACAATTTCCCAAATTTTCATGCTTTAATTGAATCTTGCTGCTACAGTAGGTTGAGAAATTTCACTCAAAACCCACAGAATAAATCCCAAATTACATGGTGGTCCAGCTAAAAAAAAGGCACCATGTTTCTTCTTCTTTCCTTGAAAAGTTGACAAGATTTTCCCCTGACAACACTGCCTTGTGCAATGGTTTATACAGTGAGGAAAACTGGCATGCTATACACCTATAAAACATTATATGGCATATATAGTTCTTTATTGTAATACTGGCAACTAGTGTGTGAGTTCTGCGGAGGGTAACTGATAAATGATTAATGCTTCCCTCAGCACCTGGTTTATGGGATCAAGTCCTTCATAGCGTACCTCATTCCGGACATGCCGAAGGATCTCTGCGATCGTATGAGGAGGGAAAAGTACCTGATGCAGGAGATGATGTACGAAGCAGAACTGGAGCACCTGCAGAAGGAGAGAAAGAAGAACGGAAGGCGTTATCACCACGAGTGGCCTTAGCTTTACCCACCACGTCTCCACTACACGCCACACAGCCCTCAACTCACAGGCACGACCTCCCCTGCCTGCTTATTTATGTATTTTAGCTTTGAGAGTCTAGCTTCACTCAGCTGATTCTGTAGACCAAAGACACCCTCTTCAGTAACCAGATCCTCCCCCCAAACTGTCTGGCTTCAGGCTCTGGCCATCGCCATCTGTTCCACGTCCAGTGTTGGCGCTGCTCGTAATTTCTGGCCCCACCCCGCCCCGCCCCGATCCCTCACCTGGCTTCATCCAGCAGGTTGCCCTTGGATCTGTGCTGTGTCATGGCTTCACTGGAAAACCCTGTTCAATTGTAATGTTTACTATGCAGATCAAGGGCTGCAGATCACCACTGTTCACTTTTGGCACCCATCCTGCACTCTCTCTGTGTGGCAGCTAGTACTCCGCTTGGACTCTCCGCATGGCCGCATTTTTCTCCCGTGAGCATCAGCAGAGCAGTTCTGCTGCTTATGTTACAGAGCTACTGTGGCACTTAGCGTTTCTTGTTGCAAAAGTGATTCTGGTGATGTGGCTACCAAATACAATGGACACTGTTGTTGCAAAGCGACTGTATATTGCCCTTGAAGCATGCTGGTTAATATTTGCAGCCATTTCGTGAACTGCAAAGGAAAAAATAACAAAAATAAAAACAACAGCACTCATCATGGAGGATGTTAACATCTATTCAGTACATTCTCTATGAAATCATATAAAGTGCATGGTAATATTGTTTTGTACCTTTTGATAGACAAAGTCGCTGTCTTGATGCCTGGTTCACGTGTGTCTGTACTCAGTGTGAGCTGTGTGTTAATCTCCGTCCGTGCTACTGCTGAGCTTGACTGTCTTGAGTTGAGGAAATGTGAACTTTGATTTGATTGTGCCTACAGTTGTGCTCACCACAATTGTGTCACCAACATCACGTGTGCCTGTTTGTGCTGCACGTGCTTTTTTAAGTGCAAGAAATATTCTCTCTCCTCATTCTGTTGTCTGATCTTCTGTAAACTCTCTGAACTCTCCTGTAAGGGTTTGTTTTGGATGTGAGTCACACCACAGTACCTACTCGGGTCTCATCTAATGGCTCTGAAACACGTTGATGGTATACGTTGTAAAGTGACTCCCATCATGAACAATGTATACACTCACACGCAGGAGCCACAAATCTGCTCTTCCGTTCTGTGCTCGCAGCCTGTTTTTCATTTGTTGTTGGAAGCCCTGAAGCGTGGTTGAAACTTGGATCACTTAGACATACCTGTGGCTTGGATGTTCAGTTTGCAAAGAACATCCATCCACTGTTCCTCACTCACAAAGTACACCAACGTATTTCAGTTCTAGTCCTTTGCTAAAAAAGCACACGGTCAGATGCGGTTTCGGCTGCTTTCTGACCTTTATTGATGCGAAACTGAGAAATTAGGTTTTGTTAAATGCAGAGACATGACATTGCCTTTTATTGTGATTAATTCTGATGTCATGGATTAGAGAACTCAGGAAAACAGGCAGCATGTGCAAAACATCCATCTGTAAGGCTGAGTCAGAATCATAATCATTTCCTGTTTCATTCATGTTGAGATGGAGAGTTGTAGAGTCTGTGGAGTAAACAGTATTAATGAGGGGGGTTTGTATTTGTGTTGAACTTTAACGTCAGCCCAAGAGCTTTAGTACAGGTCATGTTGATCATTTGATGGTAGATAAGATTTAGAGTTAACCACATTATGCACAGTAAACGTCAAAGTTACACCAACCTAACTCCTGAAGACAAAGAATATCACTATCCTGAATGCATTGCACAACACTGAAAAAATCATTTTAAAAGAAGTGTACATTATTTCAATTTGTGTATTTATTCTTTGTATATACATTTTATGATGTATGTAATGGTTTTATACTATTTTGTGCTATCAGTATGAGTTCACCTGTTTTCACCCTCAGATAAACAAAGTAACGTCCACATTTCTCAGGTGTCCTCTGAATGTTTGCAGATGATCAACTTTTTATCATATTTTCTAAGATGCAGTGGGAGGTAAATCCAATCATCAGGAAATCATGGAATACCATCATACAGTTCACTATGGGGACATATTATGCAGGTTGTTGATTAAGATGTAATGATGCTTTCAGGTCATAATGTTCAATCTAATGATCATAATCATTTAATTCACAAGAGAGAGATATTTGTTTTTAAATCTTATTCCAATACTAAAGAAACTAGTCCAGGTTTTCAGAATATCTTCCCTGCTATGTGAACATTGAAAATCTATGCATGTTGTTATCCTTGAGTGCTACATTCATTTTGAACAGATGCAGATGTAAATGTACTGGCACATTTGTACTGTAGAGTATGCATGACAACACCTGCTTTGAGCAGAGCTAACTTCTGTAAAGTTGTTAACAGCGTCTTAAACATATCACCTCCCTTTTTCAGTGTTGATCATGACAAGACATTATGTTTCTTGATATGGCAGAATTTTATACTGTAAGAGTATTTTCTAAATAACATCTTGGACTCCAGACTGATTTATATAATCTGGCCTGGACTGAATTTCAAGGAGAGTCTGATCAAACAAAACATGTGAATCCTCAGATTTGCTCTGTTTGAAGACACAACTGGGAATTAGAATTATGTTTACCCCCTAACAGCTGAAGTGTTTAACCTAATGGTATTGGGGTGATTTTATGAATGAATAACTACATGACCTTGGATGTTTGACTTGCCCAGCTACTAATAATTTCTGGATGGATCTTTTTCCTTTTATCTTCTCCTCTCTGAGAACATCGGTTCCCCTTATCACTAACACAAATGCTGCACAGTGGTGGAAAGGTGTCTCATGCCTTCCACTGTTGGCAATAGCACAATATGAGTATTGCATAATAATTAATAATGGCATGACCTTGCACATCTCCGAAAACACTGCAGTCTATAGGGGGATTAAGCTTTCTGTTCTATGCTATGCCTCCTAATAGGATTGTGCTTGAGCAAGTGATGTACTTGACGTGGAAGCACAGTGACGTTAGACCATAGATTTAACTGTACAGTAGGATGGTATCAGTCGTGACATGAAGTGTATCAATGACATTGTTTACTTCGTTACTGTTTACATGTAAAAACATATTGAAATGTATAAAAATAATGTAACATAAAATAATTTGGATATCACTTTTTTCTGTAATAAATCATGGATTGTATCTTTTAAATCAAATCTGCTCTCTTTATTTTTGTTACTGTTATAATTTAAAACAACAGAGAAAGGGCCTCTGGGCCGAGCTGATATCATCTTCATGACCATCCAAGTTTAACTAAATCTGCTTATGGAACAAACCAGAGCACAGCGGAGCGCAGAGATTGTTTTCTTTTTTTTATCCCTACTATTATCACAAACCACAAATCTTCTTGCCAAAGAGTGTTCATATAACATATTGTTAAAAAGATTGTTTCTATTGCAAACCCACTATTTGAGTAATGTAGGATTTTCCCACTACGTTATGACTGCCACTGCCTCTCAGCCTTCACATATAACTGCTTTTCTGTTCATGTCATGTCAGTTAACACTGGCCTTCATTTTCTTTTTACAGCGAATCTAAACACTCCAGAAGAAACACGCAAAGGTTTGGTTTACTTTGGGCTCTGATGACACTTTAATACTTTTGTTATTTCCTGTGTTCTGTCGTACTGTTGGATGCACACACCAAGATATTTCCTTTCACTTATTTGACCAACAGACGTTACATATTGTCATAAAAAGCCGTGGTTTTACATTCTCACCACCGTTGGGTTCTATAGTGAAAATAGAAGCTCAGAAAGGGATTTATGCATTTCTATCTTGTAGTGCTGCCACCCCATATAAAGGGCAGGAGATGTTGAATGGCATTGGAAAACTTAAAAAGGGGATACTGAAGAAGTATAGGCAAAGTCTATGCAAAAAAAATGGAATTTATTAACAAAAATAATGAAAGAGGCAAAACACAACTTAAAATTGAACAAAAGAGAAAACTAACAATAGCTAAAACCTGCAGTATCATAGCAAAGTGCCACCTACTCTCCTAAAGTGGTGGGAAAAATACTCAAAACCTCTACTTATGTACAAGTAGCAATACAACAATGTCAAAATACTTTATTACAAGTAGAAGTCCTGCATTCAACATTTTATTTACGTTAAAGTTTAAGTGGTATTAATAGCAAAATGTACTCTGTACTGTATCAAAAGTACTTGTTCTACAGGGCACCTGTGACTGATATATTATTATATTTTACTTCTCTTTTTGTGACGTATTGGATCATTTCACCTCTTTGTGAGGAATTTAGAGGGGAAATCATTCTTTGACACATCTTTTTTGTAAAGGGTCACAAGCCAAACAGTTTGGGAACTTGTTTAATCTTTAACATTGCATTGTATTTTACATCCTAATTATACTGTAGGTTTTTATGTCAAATCTTAATCTGTAAAGTAACTAGTAAACACAGCTGTTACATAAATGTAGTGGAGTAAAAAGTACAACATTTACCTCTCAAATGTAGTGGAGTAGAAGTGTAAAGTAGCATAAAATGGAAATGTACAAGCACCTCAAAATCTAACTTAAATACAGGTTGAGTAAATGTACTTTCTTTCCACCACTGCACTCTCCTATTACTCTAGACCGGTGACTGGCCTTTTACCTTCTAAAATTAAATTAAATTAAAATTTGAATCATGATTTAACACAAAAAACCTGTTAATGTTAGGCTCTAGTGAAAAATGGAGGCACGCCGCCACATACAGTATCTGCTCGCTAAAAAAAAAAAGATGCTCTGGTTCAACACAAAATGTTTTCTCCAGCTCAGCTGCACATAGCTGCAGGGCACCGAAGTTAAACATGTGGGTCTGTCTACCCATAAAACAGAAGCAGTGTTATTCACATTTTGAGCAGAGCACTTTTCCAGAGCAGACATAATTCCAATCACAGCTTCATATATCAGTTATGTTAACCACTCTCCCTCTCGCACAGACTGCCGACATTAGTTCTTGGTCTCTACAAGCACCTCCAGGTAACTGATGTTAATCATGCAGCACAGATCTTCAGTGAAGGTTAGGAAAGTAATAAGTGGGCCCACTGAGACTGTGGCCATAAATCCAACAGCATTCAGGTATAAACAGGACGGAGCCGTGGATGATCAGCAGGGGACAAAGGAGTCATAACACTGACATCCGCAAATCATCAGAGCACTCAGCTAACTGGGTGCAAGAAACAGTTTCCAACATTACAGAGGGAGGTGTTCACTGCTCCATAACCTGTATTGAATGGGATCTAAAATATCTGTTTTCACAAACATACATGACAAAATTGTGTTTAATGAAAATACTTTCCACTGATTTCATTTGAGTAGTTAATTTTTAGCCATGCTGGCTGGCAATAGCTGTCTGCTGGTCAGTCCACCACTTTGGTTCAGACTGAATTATCGCTTTTGTCAAGTCTTGTTAAGTTATTACACTTTCAAAAATGCATCCCTGTTCACAGGCTGTCAGCGTATTTCATATCAATCAATTAATTGGATTTGAGTCTTTACTGACTCCTCTTATTAAGTGCTGAGGTCCATCCAAGATTAGTTTTAAGTGTCTGAACTGACAGCACACCTGGAAAGGCTTGTTTAAATTATACAGAGCAGGTAAATGCAAAAATAATTTTGGAGCTTTAATCATACACCAATATATGCACTATTATAGACATTTGTCTATACCGTTGATGTAGGTAAATCAAGATATTTCAAGATCATTGCCTACCAAACAAAGACATTTTTGAGAATGCAACTGAGACATTTCAAGCAATATTTATTAAAATTCAAATCATGTTTTTATATAATGCATTTTGCACAGCAGCTGGTGAAAGAGGCGTGAGATTCAGATATGAAGCATGAATAACAGCAGTGACAGATGAGTTGACCTGAGTAAAGCCTCCTGCAGCAGCAGCCTCAAATTACTTTGCAGAGCTGAATGGATGAAGGAACTGACACCTGTGCAGAGGGTCAAGGCAAAAACCGTCCATCAAACCTCCCGCAGCATCAGGAAATAACTGAGCAGGGTCAGTTTGATTCACTCTACACAAACTAGACATGATCTACTTATAAAACTATAACTATCATTACCATCACTGCTATTGATACATTGTAGTAATAGTGGAATGAATAATATGTGTGCTGGTGTATCTTGGAATTGATGTTTTGGAAAAATTAAGCAATTATGTAACGTGCCTAATTCATGTACATCTGGGCCTTTGTAAACCATAAAGATAACATTTTTTGGCATTTCATTGTACAATTTCTCCAGTCTGTGCAGGATGCTCCAGAGTAAACACCTACAAGTCCTTGTCCTCATGTGTAAAAATGTGATATATAGCGTCTGCTTGGCCACCTCAACACACGCGTCTTGCTGTTTTATGTTTGTGCTCTGCAGTGCAGGTCAATGTGTAAATAGCATTAAGCAAGTTTTGTTTGTTAGTCCATCTGCTGGCAGTGGAGGAGAAAATCACACACCACAAAGTCCTGATAGGACACTGATGCTAACAGCCACAGTGCTGAGTGTGATAATAAAGAGTTAACTAGTTTGCTTGGTCGTCAACATCCTCAGTTTAAATGAGAAATCATCAACTTGGAAACTTCCCTTGGAAATTTGAAGACAAGCTAAGGCATGTGCTGGTGAGACCGGAAACTTAAACTCATTAGTTAAACAGCAAGAGAACTCTTAATGCCATGTCAACAGAAATGTTTAGAAATATAAAACGGTTGCACATTTTGCACAGGAAAAATTTATCAAGGAGCAGAAAACAGCACACAACAGTCTGATGAGCAGAGTATCTGACTTTATTTGAGGATGGTTAACAAAGACAATTCTGCATGTATTTATTGTAAGTGGAAGACCAGAGTCAGGGTCTAAGCCTGGTAGGCGCTGCATCTCTGGATTATAACATACTGTACATGTGCTTCCACAGAAGAGAGTCCAACACGTGTGTGGTCTCTCAGAACTGGTGTCAAAGTTGAGAGCAGAGGTTTATTTATCATCAGCATTATTCCATTTAATAACACCAGCACGGGCATTATGAAGAAATCCACTCGTTTGCACTTTTGAAAAAACATTTGTAACCTTCAGTGGGTTCATTTTTAGTGCTCCCACTTTCCAGAAGGTTCATGACCTTATTGCTTTAAACAATGGTGACTATGTGGGCTTATAAAAGTGTCATCATTCAGCTGAGGTTTATATGTGTAAAAAGAGAGAGAAAAATAATACTGTGACAGTGATTATAATACTATAGTAGGTGAAATATAGCACAAAATTATATGTCTTAAGGCTGTATAATCTGTTGAGGTTTCTTGTTGTGGAGAAATTACAATGTGAGTGTTGAACATTGGTGCAGAATAGAAGGCTTAACAAAAACATTTTCTCTTTGGAATAAATACCCAAAACCTGATGCTTACAGTTGATGCATTTGATAGATGTATTTTTTGGTAATCACTCTCTATTGCAGCTGCTCTGGAAATATCTTTATGTGAAGTGATCTGTCTATATTTGCCATGTTATCTGCAAGAATAAAACAATATACTGCTGAAGAATTAATTTGCCCACAAACATATAGATTACTGCCAAAATGTTCATTTTTGGTGTTGGTCAAGATTGAAAAGTGCCACCATGTGACCGTTTATAAAGAACTTTATATTTTAGTTATTTACTCCTGAATCATTACACATAAAAGCAAACTTGTTTTTTTCCTTGGATTTATTATTCTACATTTATATTTCTAACTAAACAGATTCCTTCATTTCACCACTTCTGTTGTGACCATGATGAGGCCAAATTAGGCACAGAAGATACTCGGATGATTTTTATATTCCATGGTGTTTTCCTGTGTATGGCTGCCAAACAGTTCATTTGACAAAACTGACACATCTCTTGAATATGAAACTCAAGGGCATGTGGACACATCAACGTCATGCAAAATTCACTTTTTGCTCATAAGTGGCACTACACCAACATGATACATTTAAACGGCCATCACTCGGTGGTCATGAGTTTGACTCACTTGACATTCTTAAAGATTCATCCTTGTACAGAGTCCTAATATTTATAGACAGGATTTACAGCAAGTACAAAAGTCAAAAAGTTATAGCCATCATCAGCCAAGCATGACTATCTGTCTCTTTGAAGCAGTTCTGTATTCAAATGCTGATTAAAAAAATATCAAAACATAGTAAAGTATTACAATTATAACAGGATGAGAGGATTGTGCAGGGCTTTCTCTGGGTGCATTTAAAAAAAATTGATTGTTGATTAGTAAGAGGTAGATGTCTAAATTCCTCTAAGACCTTGTGTTAATAAAGGGCTACAGAAATAAACCTTGCTTTGCTACTAATAACTGACTAAAACTTCTCTGAAATGAATGATCAAATCTAAATAATTCATTTTTTTTTACACTGTGATGAGCATGAGGTCATTAAGATTCACTGTGAGACTGTGAGTCAGCTGCAGCCTCCCACACAGCCTGCAGGCCCTCGACCCTCCTGCTCCCCCACATCAGCACTGAGAAGAAACCCATTACCACCATCTGAAAGGCATCTGTCTAAACTGCAGCTCTCAGGCCTCCGTATATACACAGACACAACATTATACAGTAGAGGATCAACAAGCACATCCCTCCCAACTCCACTAAATTATACTTGTTATTACATCTGTTGCTACATCTGCTTTCAGGCAGGTTGCCCTCCAGTACCCTGCTCTGCTTTGGCACGCTGGTCAGTTTACTCTATCAGTGTTTATGTTGAGAGACGCTGTATTTATTCAGGTGTGTCACTTGAGAAGAAACAGAGAAAGCCTGCATGCCGCAAAGCCTCAAGCTGTCTTTGCCTGTATCCTTCATACAACAGTGTGTTCAGAAGAACAACAGTGGTTTTCAAACAAACAAGTCTCTTTTTTGTTCTAAGAGCTCCACTCTGGTGACCCAAAATTAAAACTGATGGAAAATATAAAACATGTGCATTTACAAGGGTTCCCACACTTGTTCTAAAGTACAATTGGAAAATATTTCCACAACTTCATACTGAATGTTATGACTGCATTATTGTGGTGCGGCAGGGAGACAACTTCCACAGATCTCTCATGAGCTACTGTTGGGTCATGACTGAGACTTTGAAAATAAATGCAATAGAAGGTGCAAACTGTGTCTGTCGCAAATACTGAAGTTGGTCAGCAGAGAGATCAGCTTCAGGTCAATTCTTTAGTAATAAAAAATTAGTTCAATAATATTTATAGAGTGGCATAATAATAATCAATATTTTTGTATTAACAATAGATCAAATGCAGTGTGTAATGTGAAAGGGCTTGTTTATAGTTACAAACCCACAGAGATTTATCATCCGACTGCAGTTCCTCTCAGCTCTGTGGAGCATTTTATCTCTCAGCACATTATTTTGGGTCTGCAACTTTACTGTTTTGGTTCAGTCTTGCTGCTCTAATCAGCATAATTTCCAGCCACATGAGGCAGCTGTTTTCAGTGAAAAAGCTCTAAAAACTGGTGAACATTAATTCCCACTATAATAAGTCTTTCTATTTGCACTGTAATTTAAAACACTAATATTATACTGATATTACACATATTGTATATATTTTTGTATGTATGTGTGTGTGTGTGTGTATATATATATGTATATACATAACTGTAAATATAATTTTGTTTTCCTTTTTATTTCTTCTTTTAGTGCTACTTAGTTAGTTCTATTTTATTGACTATTATGTTGCTTATATTCTATTCTAATATAAATATTTGAATATCTGTTAATACATTTTCTGTGTGTGTAGCATGGAGGGGGCTACAACTGCATTTCATTGTGTAATCCTGTATTGTATAATGACAATAAAACTGAACCTGAACCTGATAGTGGAGCATTTAGCAGCTAAAGAGCCAGATATTTCCTCAGGAAATTGGTGGAGAGCAAAGCAAAGCTAAAAGGAGAGTGAATATTGGACTTACATTCACAGAAACATGTCTTCAAATTGAATGCTAATGTTGCTCTGCATCTGCTGGATGTGTAAGCAACTATAAGCTAACAAGTTCCGCATAACAACTTTATAAAAGGATAATATGTCAGTATTTTGTTTACAGGTTGTTCCGCTGACTCCAAGTGGCCAAACAATCAATTATTACTGCTTTAAAGGTCCAGTGTGTTGGATTCAGTGGCATCTAGTGGTGAAATTGCAGTTTGCAACCATTTGAATACCGCTCGCATCACCCTCCCCTTCCAAGGGTGTAGAAGAACTTACAGTGGCCGTGAAACTCGCGAAAAATGCCAATGGCCCTGTTTGGTTTTAAAAAAAAAATGCCAATGGCCCTGTTTGGTTTTAGAGCCAGTGTTTGGTTTTTCCATTCTGGGCTACTGTAGAAACATGGCAGTGCCACATGGCGGCAGCAATTCTTATTTTCAGGTGATTATACACTAATGAAAACATACTTATGAATATTATATTCCATTTCTGCCAATAGCTCCTCCTAAATGTTACACACTGGTCCTTTAAATACAGCTCAGAGTACAAAGGACTTGAATGGTGTTCACGTAGGCTCTTACTCAGTTAACTGAACTATTTTTAGGTAGTTATGGAAAGCCTCTCAAGAGCCAAATTACAATCAGTAATTGTTTACTCCAAATAGTTACTACAGTCTCATTAATATAGTTTACTGATACACTTAAATGCAAAAGTGTATTGTTAACAGTATCAATGCTTTTCCTGCTGTGACAAGTCAAAATGTCTGCTCAGGAAAAGGCACATTTCCTGTCCAGCAGTTGTCCCTACTGTGTTCCCACCTTTCCACATCATCTGACCTCCACACCCACCTGAATGCCTGCTTCCAGTTCCCTCATCAGCTCCCAGTATGTATCTATATCTGCCTTTTAGCCCTTGTTTCCTGACAGATTGTCTATTATGTCTTGGTTTTGTTTGCTGCTGACTGCCTACCTGTTACCGACCTGTATCCTGCCTATTGACAAAGTAAACCCTGCTTTTATCTCATTGCTGCTGGAGTCTGCTTGTGGCTCTTAAACCAGAATTGTTTGAGGGAAGAAACAACAACTCCTGTATGTAGAATATTAAATTGCCAATATTAAAGTGCCACATATTTGATTTTCCATTCTCCTATATTTTCATACACTACTATCAAAACTTCTGTGTGTGTCGCCCCCCCCGCTCCAAATACTATGGAACATGAATGGATGGATCAAATACAGGACAAAACCAGCCATTTCCAGCCCCGTGTTTACACCTTGCCATATGTTTCCAGTTTGTGTGAGTTTTGCTGATGTGCTGAGGGCCGTATCTGAGACCACCCTGTGATGATGTAATTACCCAAGACAGGATGTGCAGTAGAGGGGATCTTAGCCCTGGGGACTCTCCCTCCGTGCAGTAATGTAATCACCTGACTGAAGTCATCAGAGTGAGCTCTAACTACACTCTCACAGTCTGGGAATCCAATGGAAACCCATCAACTAAGAGCTCCATTCTGTTGAAATTCACCAAAATTATTGTTAGAAGTTACATATTTGACAAACTATTCTTCCTATTCCTGTGTATGACAAAGAAACAACATTTGTTATTTTATTGCGTATAGTTTTTTTTGTCATGACTTACAAGATTTGTTAGAAACTAAAATAACTTATAACTAATATCTTTTTTCTTCTTTTGACAATATAAATTTGGTACTGTAGTTTATATACTGGTAGCATTCTTGAAATGTTGAATAACTGTATTTAAATATGAGGGATTTTTATTCATCTATTTATTTACTCCAATATGTGATCAGTGTTATAGTATAGAAATGCACGATGTGATGTATGAGAAAGACAAAATACAAATTTAGCACTTATGAGCCAAACTTATAAATTCATGTTGTAAATCGTGCTTCAGAATCATCTGATAAACACTTATAGGCTATCTGCTCAAATATAAATAATGTAGGGTAATAAGAAACACTATAAGCTTAGTTATATTGTTTTGTGTAGCTTTTGTTGGAAAGCAGCCTCATGACTCTGCACTGACACTGTGTGGTTGGAGTAACCAGGGGCCACCAGGGGCCCTCCTGACTCAAACAAGCAGTCTGTGCCTTTTAGGTGACGGGGGACTGTGTAACATGAGTCGGGATGAAAACTGTGCGCTGGATCCGGCTGCCAGTGTAGATGCTGTTCGCCAAAGAGAGAGAGAGGAGGTGCATGATGGATCCCGTCCCACTGCTGCTCATCATGGTCACATCTTTACCATTTTGCCCGGCAGTCTACACCGGGCCCCTCCAACCGGAGATCTCCAATGGCACTTTCCATCACTTCTTTGTTCCGGACGGGGATTACGAGGAGACTGAAGACCCGGAGGATTGTCAGATGCTGTTTAAATTCTCGGATGTGTATCCATGCGGGGCCTCTGAAGAGAGGGACTCCGTGGTGCGGGACGACTTCATCATCACCAAGCTGCAGGCGGAGGACGCGGCGCGGCTGCTGGAGGGCATCGGCCGGACTGTGGCGCACGACCTGGACGGGGAGGACAGCTACGGCAAGTTCCTCCAGCGGGAGATCTCCCAGATCGGCGAGGCTTTTTCCAACGTGGACAAGTCTCTGCTGGAGCTGGAGGTGAAGTTTAAACAAAGTCAGGAGACTGAGCTGAGAGAGGAGCAACAGCTGAACGGCTATGTAATGAAGCAAGTGAGTGACATCAGGGGCGCTCTGAGGGGAACTACGGACATCTCTGCGGGACTCAAAGATAAACAAGAGCTGCTGTCTCTCATCATCCGCAGTCATGGTACCAGACTGAGCCGCCTGAAGACAGAGTATCTTCATGTTGGCTCATAGTGGGGTTATTGCAGCTTATAGTGTGTGTGAGTGTGTATTTGTGTGTGTGTGTGTGTGTGTGTGTGTGTGTGTGTGTGTGTCTGAGAGAGAGAGGACCCTCCATTTCAACAAAGAACTGGAAAGTTTATAGTGGCTTATGAATATTAGTATCTTGAATATCTCTGACACTTGGTTATCCCACATGTGTCATTAAAGGGAGCTCTAACAAAAACATCAGCACATTCCTCTGAGTCAGGAGGGAAAATGGAAATGTGAACAAAAATTATGTCTGCATGGGCCCCTCTGTGCCACCTCTGAAGAGGAGTTTAAGAATATGAATATAAAAGGCCTCCAAGTGGATTTGTCGGCCTCTGAATCAATAAAATAGCTGTGTGTGTTTTTGTCTTTATGGTTTAAATTATGTTGTTTATACAATTTTAGGTTATTACTCAAGCACAATAAATGCTTAATATCCATCACATATCTTAATTTTCCCTTTTACTTTTAAGCAAGACAACATATGTTTCAATGTCTTTAACAATGAAATCAAGAATTTTGTTTTTCATGTCATATTTATGAAGTTTTCTACTGCATACCTTACTAATGAGACATACAATGCCATACAGTGGAGTATTGTAAAAAACATCTCCATCCTTTGAAGCTTGAGGTTTACATAAACAGTGAAAACCTTTGAAATCTGAACTTTTGATTTTCCGCAACGGAAAGTGACCCTCCTCCCCTGTCATGTCTTTACGTCACCATGTTTGCTGTTGGCACTACAAGTGGCAGACTTGACTGTCCCGTCAAGTGGCCCTGGTTAATTGGCGTCTGAAGTCTGTCACCGCCTCCCACTTCCATCTGGAAGTCATCTACTCAAGTATGAAATATGTTTGTCCGAACTGGCCACTGTCGTCATTATCTACTCTTTTGTCTGTCATGATCTATAAAATTGGTGGTTGATATAAAATGTTTTTGTGTTGAAATTCTGTGTTGTTTTGGATGATGCCATTTTACTAAAAATAGACTTATAAATGACATACAGCTTGTTTAAATCTTGGAAAAAAAAATACACTTTTGCTCTTCTGCTGTGTCGACATACAACATCTTATTTCAGACACACTGTTTATGGGAGGAGGGTCACACACACAAACTAATCTACTGTCGGGCTGTTTTCATTTGCAGTTCCTTGAATTCAATATTCTGAATGCCTTTTGTAGCAATCTGTGTCTTTTCTGTCTTTAACTACCATTTAAAATGCTCTTGTTCCAGCCAGCATCTGCACCAACCACAAAGTAACTGCCATAAGCGTGGCCACTTTTTACAGAGATAATGTCTCTGCAGATGTGAGGGAGCCAGATTGGCTGCTTTGGGCGCAACTGGGTGTGATTTCCTCTGTCTGGTTTTCCTCACAGTCCAGCTTCCCCAGAGGGACCCCTTTTTAAAAACAGCTCTCTGTAGCTGGAGCTCCATGTGCAGAGTAATCCTATATGCCTGTATGGCTCTTAATTTCCAGGGGCACTGCACAGGGCTCACAGGATTTGATTAAAAGATTTGGTTAAAATTTCCACTGTGTAAGTAAAGGTAGAGCAGGTCACAAAAGCGCTCATAAGAAACTAACCATCTTACTTAATTTGTCTTTTTTGGCTCAAAACATTAATTCCACCTATAGAAAAATATTATTTCTGTAGACTGGTTTCAAGTCCCTGATGCTTAGAAGAAGGAAGGCCAGAGTGTCGAGCACACTGTTAGAAGAATGTAATCTCCTCACTGACATATTTTAAGGACAAACAAAGGAAGGTCAGGAATGCAGACCAGAGTTGACCTGAGAACACACTGATCCGTCTCTGTGCAGAGCACAAAGCCCCCAAACCACATGCCTCTGTGGTGTTATTATTAGAAAGATGAGACCTATCTTAATACTACAACTGCTACTAGTCCTACCATTATTATCACTGCAATGAATACTCCTGTATGTTACAGCTACTACTATAGTATTACCATCTTACCACTAAATGTTTTATGTAGGACTCCTTGTTTGAAGACAAAGACAGGAGCTGGTCATTGCTCACACTTGAATGAGAAGAGAATGATTTTGACAAAATAATTTAATAACTCAAGGTCCACTTACTAGCTTTTTCAGTCGAGGTTTTTAACCTCATCTCATGGTCCTCATCAGCAGGTCAACACATGGCAACTGAGCTTTTTCAGGAACTTTCAAAAGCATCTCAGTGTACCAACTCCATGACAACTGAGAAAACTCCCATTGAGCAAAGTCTATTCTCTGATGAAGACCATGAGATGTGGTTGAAAGCTCTTGAAAAAGCTAGCAAGTGGACCTTGAGTTAAGATTATTTTGTCAAGCTGCTCTTTCGAATGTTAAGAACGAACTTTCATGCTCAAGTGTAGAATGAATTGACATCTTTAACAAATCAATGTAACAAAACAAGATACTAGCTGCAGTTTAATATTTACTCAGACACAGTGGTGGAAGAAGTACTCAGATCTTTAAATTAAGAAAAAGTAGCAATGCCACGGTGTAGAAATACTCTGTTACAAGTAAAAAACCCTGCATTCACATTTTTACTTAAGTAAAAGCACAAAGTATTAGCATCAAAATGTACTCAAAGTACCAAAAGTAAGTACTCATTATGCTGAATGGCCCATTTCAGAATCATATATATTATGTCACTGCATTATAACTATGGATGTAATAATGTGCAAGCATCACTTTAATGCTGCATCTGGTAAGGGTGGAGCTAATTTCAACTACTTTGTATACTGCCGGGTAGCTTAATCTATAATAATGCATCATCATTTATTAGTTTATCATATTTTGTATTCAGAATTTGAATTGGTAAAGAGTAACAAAGGTTAGTGGATTAGAAGTATAAAGTAGCAGAAAATGGAATTACTCAAGTACCTTGAATCTGTACTTAAGTATAATACTTAAGTAAATGTACTTAGTTACTTTCCAGAGAGAGGCTCAGACATTGCATTCATGTTCACTTTTGAAGCACTGGCCCTCTTTACTTATGTACATTTCAGGGGTAAATATGAACTTAGTGTTAGCAGTTAGTAGTGACTTTGCAGAGTGAGTTTTTACATGCAAAAGATTGACTGAGCTCCTAAAACTGAATGTACTGTTAGACTTGAAACTAGACAGGAGTATGTGGAGTAATTAGACCACCTACAATATTAAATTACTCTCTAATGGCTTGGGCACATATAGGACATTTAGAAATTTCTACTCATTAAACACACGTGCAGCTATTCTGTGTCATTGTTACCAGGGAGAGTTCAGTGCAATGCAACAACAATGTAACACTGCAGAAGGAATCATTCTTTACAATGAGTTTTGATATGTAAACAAATTTTAATGCAGATACTCACTTTTGTTTGAATATAAAATTAAATAAATCTAATTTTAATGGATTATTACAGGGTGGTATTAATGACTTCTTCCTCCTCTGCAGTTTGTACAAGTCATTCATGATCAGTAAGCAAGAGTGGATTACTGCTGCATTATGCTAAAAGAATATAATTGTTTCATTTTAAAACAGTTCATCTATCAGCTTGTCAGAAAGTGCAGATTTTTCTTCTCCATTTAGAATATACAGCATCATTTATTATATCATGAATTACTAAAGAAAACAGTCTCCAGTGGCCAATATGATTTTAACCAATAACAGGGATTTCTGTCATGGCTGCAGCTACACATGATAACTCTGAAAATGATAAATACAATTTGAGCAATACAATAATAAAGAGGAGATGCTAAGGAGCAGAGAAACCTCAAGAAATGAGTGGAGCCAGATTTAGAATTAGATGTCAGAAAGATTTAATTTCTCATGAAAGTTGTGGGAAAGTAATTACAGCTCACAGTGGCTGGTATGCATGTTGTCAATAGAAAAAAAAACCTTTTAATAGTAATCAGTCATAATACAAGTACAAACTTGTGCTGCTGTCAGAATAAAGTATGCGATCAGAGAGCTTTTGTTATAGTTATCTGGATTTCATTTGTTTTTTATGGCTCATTGATGTTTATTAAAGGAAGTTTTATTTCACTGTAATGCACAGCAGACAATTACTTCACTTTTTCTGTTTTATTTTATTTAGATAGCTTTATTTTTGTCAGTTTTTGGTCACTGACTCAAGTTCTGGTCACTGGCATTTGCACATTTAAGTGTTCAGAAGTGGTTGAATAAAACAGACTGCTTGTAGCACTAACAGAAATATAAACAGCTGCTGTTTTAAAAATAATGCTGTAAAGGTTTTAGCCTCTCTGCCTGCTGACATACCAGGGAGCTCATGCCATAATGCAAGAGAAAAGACGCAACAGCAACGTTTATATGATATCTGTTCAGTGTGTTACAGAGGCAAAAAAAAAACGTTTTGCATGGCTGTTTTATTTTTCGAAAATATGTTGATGGGGGTGAGACCTCAAGAACAGCAAAACATTTCCCTCAACCACAGTTTGGTCTTAATGCTCATATTTTTCCTTGAATAAACACAAATGCATCTGCATACATATAATACATGTACATATCTTCTTTTGAATGGGTACATAATCATACACAGTTGCCCTTTGAAATGCGACGGTACACATCCATAGTTTGATCTTCAACACAGATTTTAAAGTTGTGCTATTGATCTTCTGCCAGTGTTTCTTTTTTTCTTCTTAAACTAGCAGATTTTACAGGAAGAAAATGTGTATAACTATTCTCCTCTTGAAGAGCAAGCAATAACACTGAACAGTTTGTTCATAAAGAGGGACAGAAAAAAAGCACCAGAGGAACTGAAATCGTCTTCAGTCAAATGTCACCTCTTTTTCATTTTCATGTGAGCGAGAGCCCTGTGTCCTGTGTTTTGTCTGTGCCAAGCTGTGTGGAGGCTCTCTCTGCTCGAGTCCCTGGGTAAAACTGTCTCTGGAACAGGGCTCGTCACTGTTTCCGGATGAGACAGGTGTCTGTCAGGTGTGCGGCGGCCTGTCACACGCAGCCGTTCTCCTGCCTGGGCTTGTGCACCACAGGGGTGTGTGGAGGGTAGAGGGACGGAGCGAGTGTACACAGGAAACCAGCCAGCAACGTAAGGCCCAGTCCACCCCACGCACAGAACATGGACCAACCATAACCGTGACTGATGTCCTCTGGTATTCCAAACATGTAGCGAGGATAGCGGGACAGTTCAAAGTTGATCCCAGCCACACATGTACAAAGGGAGATTATGCAGCATGTCCCTGCCAGAGAGGAAGAAAAACAAAATCAAGTCAAACACGACAGCAACCAATTTTCATCCCCTCTGATGCCTTATTTCACCACCTGTCATTAACAAAGACAGCACTGCCCCTCTGTGGTGATTCAGAGTAAAGTACATCTTACCTCCCATGAGGAAGAGAAGTCCAGCGACATACTGCATCAGATCATGCTCCTTACAGCAGCCCAGCACGCCTATGATCCAGCCGAACAGAATGATGGATATGGCCATGCCTACGAAACTGGCAGTCATCCTCTGGAGGTCTGCAAAGCGCACAAGAGAAGTGACAGTGTTTGTTGGGGCGATGCCAAGTTCCTCTACATTAATTCATCCGATTATGAAAGGGCATTTTAAGAACTCACGGAGCGCGTGCCACTCATCCTGCCTTATTGTCTTCGTCAGATTGATTGGCAGATTTCTGGGCAGCGCTGATGATGAGTAGTAGTATTTTATCTGTGTGCAGCGCGGAACCAATCCTGTGGATGTAAACAACACAAAGAGGATGTCACATAAGCACTGAGATGAGATGAAGAGGATATCACAAGGCTCTCTTCTGCCGCCCCCCCATCGCAAAAAAAGCACCCAACCCCCCCTCCACCACCACCCACCCATCCACCCACACTATTGATTGTGGAGTAGCTTACTGTACGCATCTCGAGGCTTCTGTTACTACAGCTTATGTGTAGTGCTGGCAAATAACACAGCACGTCGATTGCATTGTAACTGAACTCGGATCTACAGCCTACTGGGTAGGCCTCGGGGGTCTGTGCGCAGCATCAGCACGCTGGATAACGCATTCGTGCACAAAGTATTTACTGATAGCGCCTCACACACACAACAACACAAATATCCAAAACAAACACATTATAGCACAAAATATGATCCACAAAATCAAACCTTTAAAGATCAAATCCTCTGTCTCCAAGTCAAATCCCTCTCGGTGGCACTTTCTCCACAGTCCGGTGATGGTGGAGTTGTACTGCCGACTGCAGACGGACTCCATGGCCGGGGCAGGAGGCAAGAAGTGCCGCTTAGCCCGCAGCTGCATTTCGCCGCTGACACTGGAGCCCTTCATCTCCACATTTTTCTCCTTTGGCAACATGCGAAGTGGAAGGTTGTTGTTGGAGATGTAAATGTAGCCGGGGTCGTTTCTTTTGTTTGAATAATTCTTGCAGCGCTCCCGGTGCCTCCTCGCGTCAGTCTCGTACCAGTTGTCAGTGCTGATCGCTACTGCTATCAGTCCCAAAGCGCAGAATGCCAAAAAGAGACCTGCCGCGGTTAAAGTCCTCATAGCAGCCATGTTCCATGCGTATCTCGCCTCGGTGCCGTGATGATTCCACGGGACAGCGGGACTCCTCTCCGGGCTGCAGCTGTCAGTATTTGCGGTGGGGAGGAAATGCAGCAATATATGGAAATCTGAAATGCAGATAAATCCCTAAAGCCCTCATTTCTTTGATTTGTCAACCACCGCCGAAAAGAGCCAAATTCCGAGACGGAGGATAAATAAATTTGGGCCCCGATTAGCTATTTTGGTTGTCTCCTCTATGCCTCTGAACTCAGTCTAGCCTAGATACTGGTCAGTGCAACATTTCTTTCCAGTAGATGGAGACAGAGCAAATATTTGAAAGCACAACAAGCCCCAGGCCTGCACTCACAGGAAAAGGTTGCCAATGTTTGACAGTCATATTAGAGGAAGTGGCCTCCCTCAGGTTTTTGTACCATCTCCTGTATCATCTCATCTGCTGTTGTCTAAAGCGTTCAGTTATGAAACACCGAAAGACAGGCACTACTAAGCCCCACAGAGGGCCTCATTTTCTCTGGTGTACAGGAAACAGTTTCATCACATCCAACAGATTGCCTCTAGTAACTTTCCATCCCAATAGGACCAAACACATCAAAAATACAGTGGAATACCGTTTGGTTCATATAACTTTCAGAGAAATCATAAAAATTTATAACATTTGAAAAAAAAACGTCAAGAGGTGGTTGTTTAGCCACAACCATATGATTCAAGTATTAGTTTTTAGCTGGTAATGTCTAATGTCTAGCAGGAATCTAAGGTTGTATCTGGGTTTCATTCTACAATTTTTTTTGGGGGGGGAGGGAATAAAACACAAACAAGTTACAGGGACACAGTGGCTCCGGACATTTCAGTCTTGTTTTCACTGGTTTCATTCTCGTGTTCAATACTTCCTCAATTGAAACCATAATGCCAAATTAAAAGAGGAACAAGCCCGATTCCCAACTTCATTTTTAGTTTCGGCTCTTATATGCAGTAACTCCTACATAAATAAATGTTACTGGGGATTTGTTGTGATTCATAGTAAAAAGACAAGTAAATCATGTTTTCTTGATTCCTGAGTGTTAAATAACAATGTCATTTTATTTAGGTTTTATCTTGTGTTGGGAATGAGCGCAGAATAAGAGTAAATGGTGCTCTAAGGTCACATCACTGCAATACTTGAACTGACGAGGGGAGACGTTGAAGCATACCAGGGCACGCCATTTAATATATGTGATAACAAATCATCTCTATTGACTTTGTGTCACTCAGTATGACTTCTTTAGATGCCTCTAATTCACACAAAGTGGATACTAATACAAAAACCAATTTTTCATAAGGTTTAGGGAAAAAAATGACTTAAACAGCACAGTACCTGCTGCTATTACTTGTTCTCTGGACCATAATAAAAATATTTGGAATAATTTTAGCTTGTATTGCTTATAATCGACTCTCAAAAAAGAGGAATAATTATGACTTAATGTACAATTATACCTCTTAAATATGCAGGAAAGGCATGTAACTATGATTGGCTCATATGGTACATAATACTCGGCCATCAGGAACTAGCTGATCATTTGAATTTGACAATTGGATGATAAGAACGTAGACTGTATAGGGTCCAGGCATAATTCTCACTTTCAGTTCCCATTTGTCTGGTGAAGTCAGAGCTCAGCAACATTGCATGTTTCTCTGTGAAGCAATAAGAAAAACTTAACGTTCATCACAAGCTTCAAGAATCAAGATTCTCATGCTGCCTTGTTTACATGATGAACGGCTATGTCATATCATCTGTAAGTGCCACTGCTTTATTGTTTCATGTCTTTGATCATTGTTTGTGACACTGAGAAGATATTTTACTGTTTGTTCTGCCGTTTATTCTGTGTGTTTCTATAGCTGTTTCATAAAAAAGAAAAATGTTTTCCTAGTAACCAAATTATTTTAGTGATCAAGATTGGACTTGGAATTGCATTTAATGATTAATATGTATATCTTGTGAAGAAGTGGAAGACTTACTTTTGGAGTTTTGTTTGTATTTAATATGGACGTGTATTTGTTTTCTCTGTGAAAAGCAGGAAAGTAACCCTTGACATACATGTATGTAAGAAGTTGTGTATTGCCGCTAGTGACCTGGTCTGTTACTTCTATTCATGCTCCTATCTTTATGTTTTATTACTAGCAATATGAATAGAGTAAAATTAATAAATAAAAGTCATTCTAGTGTAACAAGTAATAATCATATTTAACTTCATTTTGGCAGGACAAACTTTAACTTTGTCTATGACTAAATGCAATTTTCCCCCTCCAAAGGCCTCAGAGGCAATCACTCCGAATGAACCAGAGGATTATCGACCACCTGCAGAGCTGTACCCCTACCTCACTAATGTGGGGGAGATTTATGAAGGTGAGAAGACACGATTTAACCATTGAAAAGAGCATCAATCACTACACAAATGAGAGCCTAATACCTTCTGTCACTTTTCAGACCATAGATGGACCTTCCACTCAGAGCGCGTCCAGCCAACAGACTTTGAGAATTCTCCAGCGAATCCCCTCACAGAGCTTCAGCCTGTGTCTCCCCAACAACTGATGCAACCCTATCGCTACAGCAGCGAGCCTCTGCCCCTTCACCTGGACCCACCACTCGGACCTCTCTCTGTGTCACCACAAGTAAGTTCATGTCTAGAAATGAATGATGGTACTTGTGTGAAAAATGTACAGTGTGATTATACACATACCCAAACAAAACCACTACCCTAGAGCAGGAAAAAGCTTCCTAAATTAAATATGAGGTTTTGAAAGTGATCTTATTATTAGCATGCAGCAGTAATGTTTTGCACTGATGAAAAAGCATAATGTCAAGTATTATTACATTATATGATTCACATAAGTCAAATTACTCGCTATATTTCCCCTGAGTGAAGAGACATCTGCCTGCTGCAGTCAAGTCTGTATAAGTATTAGAACAGGAGCTAAAGCATAAAAAGGACACTCAAAGAAAAACTTGGGTTTTGTTCATTTTTCTACTTATTTTTGCTTAAATTTGGTACTCATTTAACACAGCCCTTTCCCCCTTTTAAGTGAAAATGATGGCAAATTAAAATGTTAACTAGGGCTGCCACTACTGATTATTCACTAATCATTATTGATTCATTTAGTCCATAAAATGTCAGAAAATTGTGAAAAATGCCCATCACAATTTTCCAGAGCCCAAGTTGTCTCATTCAAACTGCTCGATTTATCTAACCAGCAGTCTAAAACCCAAAGATATTCAGTTTACTATCATAGAAGACAAAGAAAATCAGCAAACATTCACAATTAAGAAGCTGGAAACATGGAATTTTGCATGTTTTTTTTCTTAAAAAATAACAAGCAATCGATGAACAACATTGATCCATTAATCAACTAATCATTTCAGCTCTAATATAGATACACGTGTGCATATACACGCTCCAGAATTAAATACTAACAAACAGAAAGGGTTCTTTGGACTACATCTATTGCTGCCACCATAATAACAACATAATACATTTTAAGAAAAGATCATGGATTTAGATCATTTGAAATCTAAAAAAAAAAGTTAATCCCTACGAATAAAGTAGCCTACATTACGTGGACAGTCGGGGGTATTTTCACTGACATGTCATCTACACCATGTGGTCTTGCTGAGAATTGAATTCTATTTTGGCAGAGTTACTTCCTCTTTCAGTGCAATGACAGTGTTTAAACGAAAATGTCAGTGACAGTGAATAATTGCAAAACAAACTGCAACTATGACATGCTTTATATTTCTCCCAAAGATCCCATATTACACCCCAACTCTGTGCTACCAGTACCAACCCTCTGCCTCGCCTGGCCATTACTACTCAGAAGAGGAACAAAGAGGACTCAGTCCCCCGCTCGAGGTATCAGATGGGGAGGATGAATTGGAAGACCACAACCACTCCTCTTTCAGGAAAGACACTAGTGAGTACTTCCAATGCAAATTTTCTACTGGCATCAAATCCTAATGTACTAAAAGTCATATTAAAGCTTGGAAAAACTGATAACTGCTAGACAAAACTGCTTGAACAAGTCTCATATTTTCCAATCCAGACAACAAGAAGAAAATACGCTTGTACCAGTTCCTCCTGGACCTGCTAAGAAACGGAGACATGAGTGACAGTATCTGGTGGGTGGACCAGGACAAGGGCATCTTCCAGTTCTCCACAAAACACAAAGAAGTTCTGGCCAGCCACTGGGGTATTCAGAAAGGAAACCGCAAAAAAATGACATACCAAAAAATGGCTCGAGCTCTGAGGAACTATGGTAAAACTGGAGAGATTATAAAAGTAAAGAAGAAGCTAACCTACCAGTTCAGTGAGTTAGTGCTGAGGAACGTCTACTTACATCAGTGTCCTCGCTGAGGACACTGAGGGAACAACGGTTGTCTTTCATTATGCTGAAATCACCAAACTAGCCAAGAGATTGTGTTTTGCCTGTTCACTTGTTTTCCTACCAAGTTTTCTTACCTATTTATTTGTGTTGCCAGTGTACATCCTCTACAGCATTTGCTTCCATATAAACTGCTTCATTTCAGACTCAAATTAAGTTTGTGTGTTTATGTCTGTGTACAAGGATTATTAAAGGGAGGTTAAAGATCAGGGACAGCTAAAAAATAAATTGAATTCTTTTACATTACCTTTTTGTCATGAATTTGTGTAAATACATATTATGTTTAATTATTTTTGTCAAATTACTCAAGTGAACTGAATTCACCTTTAAACAAGCACAAAACACATCCTGGCCCATAGTGTATGTGTGCATACTTCAGAGTATTTCTATTTCTAATTCAGAACAGTGAAATGTGAGTGGCAGAGCTGGGCAACATGGCTACAAATTAATATCTCATTGTCTTTAAAGCTTTGGAGAGAAGGAGAGCAACATAGGAGGGATCCCTCTTCCAGGACAGACAGATTTGCTCTAATGTCACATGTACAGAGTAGACAGCTGTAGTAATTAATAGTAATTACAAGGCAGAGAGAATTACAGCAAGAAAGACAAGGTAGCAAAGATGCATGTTAAGGGATTTCAACATACAGCCAGGAGCTACAAAAAGCAGAACTATGAAGTAGAATTGAAATACAATTTTTGCTAAGAAACTTTAAATGCAGTTGCAAGTAGATTGTAAAGATACGGTGTCTGGCAACTGGCAGGGCCTTGACCATTAACTCTGCTGGGTTTCCATGCAGGCCTGGAAAGAGGACAGACCACTGATACACACAAGGGCAAAACTTAAGTAGACCTATACCATTTACACAGAGGGAGAAGAGAAATCATACAATACATAATCACTGACTACAGCTGATGCAAACACAGAACAACTACAGAGCAAACAATGGCTGAGTCTGTCTGGCTGATTGTCTGTTCTGATATATGAACAAATGTTTATTTAAAGAACAACCTACCTTATTTTGAAACACAGTTGTTCCGTTTTGATTGATGTTTCCTTCCTGACAGAAAGGTTTACCCCCTGTTAGCTCATCCTGATAGAGCAGCTCAAATTGTCAGGTCATATTCCCACTAATGTCTATGGTGTTTGTTGAAAAATAATTTGTGTAACAACTTCATTAGCTTAATATTATAAAGAGTTACTTCATTATGATTTAACGCTATATGAACTTAACAATTTATTAAATGGAATCGCTATACAAAATAAAGGGTGAACAAATTACATCGCAATATACATCTGTGATAGCTCATTTAACTTTAGTAGAATACCTCTACAACATATCAGCAGAAAAATATGACTTATTTCTTCTTTAGGATTTGTAACCTGGAATTTTCCTAACTGCCCACAGAACAGCTTCCGCTGACGTCACTTTAAACAGCCAATCAAGGCCCAGATGTTGTTTCGGAACAAATTTCAAACGCCGTCGAGTCGACAAACGAACTAGTTACCAGACGACCGTAGCTACACTGATGTCAATTAGTTTTTATCTTGAAAGGCCGCTTTTGCGTTAAGGAAGATCGTTTTGAATACATTTTAGCTGTCTTCGGTGGCAACATGAGAGTGAGGTTAGTAACTTCATTTTTTTTTTTTTATTAATTGGAGCCTCAATTATTTACGATAACAATGGTATATTCAGTTAGCAAACTTACTTCCTGATTAGCCTGTTGATTTTAGATAGAGCTAACTAGCTTTGCTTTTAGCAGACGCACACAGTTTGTGTCACGTTAGCACGGAGTAGCGTCCATGTATGCTGCAATGAGTAATTTTGAATGTTAATTATGTTTTCTATTAATCTCATGCTACTCATGAGCTGGTATTATTTAACGGTACAACTAATGCTACAATACACCGTCGGGAAGCTAGCTAACGTTAGCTTGCTCAGTGGCTGAGAGTAATATGGCATCTAAAGTTTGCGCTCTGCTACTACAGAGTCTGCTACCTGATTTTTAAACTACTCGCTAACGTTAATAGTGACCCACTCAAACCATTGCTTTTCCTCCAGTGAAGTCCACGCAGCAGAGTCTGTTGCCTACCTCAACAGAGCACTGGTCAGGTTGCAGGATATTTGGGAAGAAATCGGGATTCCAGAGGAGCAGCGCCTACAGAGAACCAATGATGTTCACAAGCACATAAAAGTGAGTCCCACATTAATTTAAATTGATATCTGGTAAGTCTGGTTGTTGACCTTACAGAGCTTACAAACTGACACATTTTCTGGTTCCCCTTACCCTGCAGGGTTTGCTGGACCTAATGATTGCTGAAGAAGAGGAACTCAAGAAGAGATTAGTGAAAGGCATACAGTCCTATCTTAAGGAGCTTAATAATTTGTGCAGTGAACTTCAGCTGCCCCCTTTTGAGGTACAATCTCGTTTAGAAATATGTGGTTGTTTTCTTAAAACTGTCTGGGAAAATTGCTAACATGTTTGGACTAACGTTCTGGATATCTGTGAAGGAGGAGGATGGCTGCACCATGTTGCAGATGGAGAAGAATAGCCGCACACGTCTAGAGATGATGAAGGAGCACAAGAAGCAAAGAATGGAAGAGCTCAAGGGCCTCATTAGCAAAGACCGTGAGCTGTGTGATATTATGTGCACTACCCCATTTTGCATTGACCAGGACTCCGTCCCACCACTGCAACAACTAGAGGCATATCGTGCCTACCTGGATAATCTGACCAAAGAGAAGGTGTTACCAACTTTCTAATTTTCTTTATTACTTGCTTTTTCTTATTAGGGTTGTAACCTGTCTTGCCTTTTCAGGAGTGTCGTCATGATGAATTTGTGAGCATCAAAAAGGAGATCGTCGTATGTATGAATGATTTGGAGCGGCACCCAGAAACCAGTTTTGAGATGGATGTGATGTGTGAGGATGAGGAGGGATTTTGTCTGTCAAATGACAACATTGCTGCTCTTAAACTACTCCTCAGTCAGGTGATTGTATATTTGGATCTAGATGTTTGTTAACCTGATACTATTAATTAAGTCTACAATATCAGGTATATCGTATTGTAATGGATGTATGATTTGTATGCCTTCTTCCAGTTACAAGAATGCAAGGCTGAGAATGAGCTCCGTTGTTCAGCTCTCCGCACTAAGATCCAGGAGCTGTGGGAAAGACTTCAGATTCCTCAAGAGCAGAGGGAAGCCCTCTCTGAGCATATGGTCATGTCAAAGAAGAGAAACATTGAGGCAGTAAGAAATCTACCTTGTGATCATTTACATGAATAATAAGTGATTTCAGACAGTGCAGTAGTGTGTGGTTTCACCAAACACCTCCACCTCCAACTTTTTTTAATAATGTGCATTCTGTCTGTCCAGCTCCAGGCTGAGGTGCAGCATCTAGAGGTGCTGAAAATGCAGAGCATGAAAAGTGTCATTGAGGCCATCAGAGCTGAGATTGCACTTTTCTGGGAGAGATGCTTCTACAGCCAAGAACAGCAACAAGCTTTTCAGCCCCATCATGATGGTGAATATCTGTTCATAATGACAAAGCCCTTACACTGAATATATGCAGTTGATCATCACAGGGGGAGTGTGGGTCTCAGTGCTTGTTTTCTTTCCACAGATGATTTCACTGAAGAGCTTCTCAACCTACACGAGGCTGAGGTCAGGACCCTGAAGAAGTATTACGAGGACCACAGAGAACTCTTTGAGGGAATCACAAAATGGCAGGCGAACTGGACCTTGTACTTGGAACTTGACGTAAGTACTATCCTCATGAATTTTGTGGGGAAGCATTTAAAACAAACTTCTCTTGGTGTGATTAATGAGTGTGGATGTATGTACTTGTCCATCTCAGAAAAAGGCTAATGACCCTTCAAGGTTCAACAACAGAGGTGGGAACCTTCTGAAAGAAGAGAAGCAGAGAACTGACCTGCAGAAAAGTTTGCCTAAGGTGAGGAAATGTTTAAAGTTCAGTAGATACCAACCCAGAAATGCTATTTAAGCAGTCTTCTGCTTGTAAGAGAAGCTGTTAGTGGGTATTTAAAAGAAAAAAACTTGTCATATTAGATTAATTAGCAATAAAACAAATGAGCTCAAGCAAACCGTATGTGAGGAAAGTGGAAACAGCTGAGAGGTAGTTGGTGCATTACCAGTTTTGGCAAACAGATATTAAACATTAATTATCTCCATCTATAGTTGCTGTACAATCGATTTGTTGTGCACTAGATATTGACACAGGAAGGGCATTTTAGAAATTGGATTTTAATGTAATGTAGACTGTCCACTGTCAATGCTAAATCTGACAACATGGCAACAAGGTAAAATTAGTGTTTCCTGTTTGTTCCAGCTGGAAAAGACTCTGAAGGCCCAAATTGATGTTTGGGAGCAGGAGCATGGCAAGGAATTCCTGGTCAATGGACAGAAATTTCTTGAGTATGTGCAGCAGCAGTGGGATCACCACCACACTGAAAAGGAGAAGGAGAAACTGGAAAGGGTATGTTTATTTAATTTAAAACTACACTGTCTTAAATTTCCCTGTCACAAAAGTGTTGTCAATGTGACTACATAATCTTTGTTTTAAAAAAGCAACTGAAGAAAACTAAACAGACGCAGGAGGACATGTTATATGGAACTGCAATGAGAACACCATCTAAAAGGCGGATAGCAGGGACTCCCACACCTGGAAAAGTAAGAAAGGTAAGATGGTGCTGCAGTTTTTATTAGATGTAATTATTGCATGTGCAATGATACTGAGTGAATAAAGTCAAAAGTTGACCCACCTTTTTCCTCTGTCCACTTAGCTCAATGGCACCTCGACCATCTCCACTCCTACCAGCTTCCTTAGTTCAGGCCTCGGTGGAACCATGTGCCAGTCCTCCATCCAGAAACCACCTCTGTCTGCCAGCAAGGTATGCTCACTGTCTTCCTTTTGACTCATTTCACTGACAAAATTCACATTGTGTTTTGACGGCCTGTCGGAGCTTGAAAGATAGGTTGGTAAGCTCTGTATTTGACTCTCAGTGCAGGGTGACTGTACTGTCACCTTGATGATTAAATAGTGATAGTTTGTCAGCATAAGTATATCTGCGTGTCATGCAGTGATAAGAGAACCCGATTGTAAATGATACTTAACAACCTAACTGAGGCATTGAAAAATTCTACCAAAAGCTGCTCTTGTGGTAGTTTGACGTGGCAGCTTTGCACTATAGAGGTTTTTCATTTTTTATTGTAATGTGCAAGTGTTTTCCTTTTCTTTTTTTCCCTACTCATTATGGGCCTATAATCTGAAATGAAGTAAAATGAAAAAGGTGGCAAAAAATCACATCATCATTCTAGTTGGTCTTGTTGTAGGGTCTTGGCCTGCGAACCCCTGGACATGGAAAGACTCCCCGTGCACTAGACCGAAACAAGGAAAACATCTCCCATCTTAATAGAAATACTCCAAGTGGCACACTAAGGTCTCAGGATACTCAAGATCACACCTTCACCTTTAACTCTATTGCCGGCTCCTATTCGGAATTTGCGGTAAATGTGCTTTTACGTGTTTAGTCCCTAACTCCAAAAAGTCCAATTAAGTACAGGAAAATACTACATTTCCTGGATTATATCAGTACCGTGAAGTACCACTAAGAGCAATATTCTATTTAAGTCTGTAGGGTGATGTAGTTAACCCAGTAAATTTATGGCTTGCCATGTAACCGCCATTTGGCATCACTGTTGAGCTAAAACAGTATTTCAGTTAATACCTGTTTGACCTGGACTTGTAAATCCGAGAAATTACATTTAAATGTAAATCTGAAGGAAGATTTTTCCTTTTTGAAAATTTCTTCTTTGTTGCTACTTATACTATATTTTTGTACTTTGCTGACAAAATTCCCTGATTGTGTAATTTAAGAGTTTTGAAACAAGGCGGAAGAAATGACAAAAGGTTGCTAGCATGATAACTTGATTAAAAAGACATCATTTGGTGTTGTTGGCTGTACTGTAACAATTTAGGTAATTATCAAACAGCAACTGTGCATACCTCTGCCAAGACTGCATAATGAACTGAATTTATTTTAATAATTAAATGCATTTTTAGAAACTGATAATGTGCATCAAAATTCACAGTGGTAGACAACAAATACACATACCAGATTCTTTTTATTGGAGTTAGTGCAGTAGCTCATGAGAAAATGGTGGGGAAAGTTCTAATCCTCCTGTAAATCCTTCAAAAAAAATCCTGACAAACCAAAGACTCAATGACTGAAATTAAAAGTTGAACTTTTCACCACATTTCATGACAAATAAATTTCCAAAATGAATACGTACATTACCATTTTATATTGCCATGTCACATGCTAACACCATGTGAATACACACACACACACACACACATTAACTTGTATATTCAATCATTTTACATTGTTCATACTTCAGGTGTCAAAATGTGAAAGATGCTGACAGTTAATTTGGACTTTTCTTTACAGAGGGACCTCTCGAAGGCTTCTAAATCGAATGTGAAGTCAGGACTGCTGAACTCCACTGTCAGTCAGCAGTGATGCGCCAAAGCAGCTGCTCCGGCGCAGATGTCTTCCACCTCAGCGGTAGTTTGATGTAGTTCTCGTATAGTGGACAAGAGGGAACTTTTAATGTAAACCTCTTACAAAAAATGTAAATATTTTAATCTGTGTGAACATTTCGAGTCTCCATCGATCCTGTTTCCGTAAGACTTTATTTCATGGTTACTGCTGGAGCAGTTTTCTCTGCTGTATGTATTTTCTGGTATTTGTAGCAAGGCTGTCGTGGCTTTATTTGACATTTTTCTTTTGGGGGTACAGCCTTTTAAGTGAAACATTATTAACCATATCTAGAGCACTACGTTGTTTTTGTACTGTAGCAGTTAGCCAATGCACCATGATTTTCTTCCTCCAGCTGGAATGACAGCTACATTTGCTCTTCAGAAACTAAATATTTTGAGTGCTTTTTTAAAATCAAGCTGTAAATAAATCTTTTTAAAAAAGCGTTCATCCTTACTAAGTCCTACGATAACCTGTTTATCTTGTGTAATTTTTTTAATCATACCTGAATGTTTTCTTTTTAGCCCTTATGGTTGTGTTGCAAAGCTTTTGTCAACTGAGTCCAAGGCAGTATCTGTTCCATTTTGACCACATACTGTATCTTGAGTACATTTCACATACTGTAGGTGTGAAAATAATCCTTTCTTCATGCAGACTAGAAATGGGAGGATGTTCTGTTTTAAGCCATGCGTGTCATGAGTTCTTCAAGAGCCCTCTCACGGTTATTTTCATGAACTAGCAGCACTTCTTTGATTGCACTTTGCTGGAAGCCCATCTCATTAAACTGAGTCAGAAGGCGCAGGAACTCAGCAGCCTGAAATAGAATTTAAAGTAAGTAATAATACACATAAGTTAAGACATGGCTGTGGTGTTGCTTCTTATATTCTTTTTGGTAAGTAAACAGTGACAAGCGGGAATCACCTTGCTCTCACAGTTCTGAAACATCTCCAAGGCCTCCTCCACCTGTGCTTCATCGTAACCCAGCTCACACAGATGGTCACTGGCCACCAGGTATTTTAGGATCTGTTGATAATGGGACAAATAATTTTGAGAATGACATGCTGTGTCTTGATAAAACACAAGTTAGATTTCTAGGTAAACAAAGTAATGTCTTCATACCACTTAAGTATATATTTATATGGGTTTTAAATAATTATGCTTAAATATTTAGATCACTAATAAGTTTTTAAATTGCAATTCATGTCTTAAATATAAGTGTAAGTAAGGATCCATTTTGTTTGTGTATTTCCTCTGCCAACTTGCTTGTCTTTTTAGCCAGTGATCAGGAAGGACTCCTCCCATTATTTGACCTAAGGCATTTATTAATTACAAAAATGGTTCATGCAGGTTTGACAGCTTATTGTAATGTATGAGTTTTACAATTGGATGTCAAACCTGTAGTTACTGAAGGCAACTCAAAAGTGTTTTAGTTAAGCATTAGCAGGGTTTATAAATCATTAAAGATGCATTGATTAAAAACTTCCACCAACCCAAAGTGGTACCTACCTTCTCTGGGTTGTGATAACATGTCTTCTGCAGAGCCAGAATAGCTGTGCGTAAAGGGTATCCCCTCTCTGTGATGGTTTCAAGTAGCTCCCTCTCTTCCTGGCTGAGTGCTGACAACAACTCTGCTGCTGAATCGAAGAAAACCCCAGGAGAGCCACCAGTCCTCAGGGCCTGATGACAAAGGAAGAACAAAAATAGTGGGTTATGAAAAATAAGTAAGTAGGAAAGAGATTAAAGTAGGATAAATATTGTTCTCGGAGACACTGACAGAAAAGAAATAACCTGTCTACGGTTTTTTAAAACAGGCCCTGCCGAGGAGGGTCGTTGCTGCTGCATCCTGCATGGAGAGGGACGAGCAGGTGGTGTGTTTTGGGAGTACTTTCTGCCCACAGGGCCCAGTGAACGCTGCCTCTTTTTGCTTTTATTCTGCCCTTGAGGGATAGGGCTGGCCTGCTGTGACCTGTGCTGCTCCAGTGCTCGTCTGCAGTCTTGGGGAGAAGATAAAGTGCCTCTGTGGGCTCTGAGGCTCCGGGGTGAGTCAGGCTTACAGTGGTGAGTCGAAGGACCAAGGTGCATGTCTTTGACTCTGGAGAGTGGGTCTTTGGGTGCAGCGCTCCGGGGCCGCTCTCTGCTCTTGATGGGGTGACGTGCATCTTCAGTGGAGGAGCCTTCATTATCATCAAAGTAACCATCTTCATCCTCAGAGTCAGATATGAGGAACTTGGCAGTGCGATGGTGCAGCCAGCGAGTGTCTACAGAGTTCAGGCTGTGACTGCGGGGCCGAGGGCTCGGGGTCCACGTGTCGCTGTTCCTGCGATTGGTCCTGCGACTCTCCTGAGGGCTGCTGAACATCAGCCAGTAGGGGGGGCAGGATGGGGCCTGACGGGCTGGCTGCTGCCAAGATAAAATCCATTTCTCCAGGTTGAATCCATACTGCAGTAAAACAAACAAAAAGATTTTCAGCAACAGACCTTTCACACAGCAGACACTTTGACTTGTAGGGAAAGCACATGTGTTACTAACATTAACAATGGCTCCGTTATATTCAAGTGTCCCAGTAAGCCATGACTGTGAGCCAGCATGCACCATATCAGGACCCTGAAACTGAAGCAGCCAAAAGGAATTCAGCCATTATTCATTTTATTATACACACCTGTGCTTTTCCTACTGTCACACGGCAACATAATGTCTCACATCAAAAACGCCTATGCGGATAATATCAATAATTAAACGCAAGAGTTTATCACAAAAGGAAGACAAAAGCAGTGACCTGACACACAGATTCATATAACCTGTTCAGATGCAAAATACTTTTAAACATTCCGGTAAGAATAAATTAAACATTAAACATGTCCTTAAAAATGCATCTTGATAATCCTTCATTACAATGTCAAAATAACCAACTTGGATGTTAAATATACAGTGATATACATATTTTTTCTTTCTGTGCTGTGACAAACCTGATGTAGTTGTGCATAATAGTTGCATTCCAACAGGAATTGTATTAGGATGAGTGTTTTTAAAAATACATTTGAATCAAACTTGGTCTATTTGACCAAAGTGCTGCATTTTCCCAACAATTTAACGGACAAGTAACTAAGAGAAGAAATTATAATTGGGTCTTGAACAGAAACTGCATAAGAAAGAACCTGTAAGATCTAAAAGCCACTGAGTGAAACAAGTGAATTGATCCCAGAAAGGCATTCAACTTGGAAAAAATGTGAATGTTCACTTGGATGTGTGACCTCAGTGTCTCGCAGTATCCGATGGCAGCTTGGTATAGTGATGTCCGGAGCTGTCACGAGCTGCACTTCCTCCTCCAGTGGACCCAGTAGGGTCTGAAAAGGGACATCCTCCAGAGTGTTCATTTTCACCAAAACGCACCAACAAATAACCTGCATCAGAAGAATCACATAAGAGTTCTGAGTTTTGAGTTATAGAACCAGACCTTCATTGCAATTGTATCAATACTTACTTTTGTTAGGTATTCTCTCTTAGGTCCACAGCTCTCTTAAGCATTGACAGGTGTGTGGAGTAAATGACTAACACGCAGACACCATGGAACGTGATAAACCTCTTCATCACTAAGCCTCTGACATCATCTGAGGAGTTGTTTACCAATAATACCCCAGACACCTCTTGTAATCCTTCCTGCAGAGGTACAGTACAAATTATTAAGAGTATTTAAATATATATACATTTAAATATATACCAGAGTATTACTAAAATTATTCAAAAATAGCACTAACAATGAATATATTTCTAATTATTTTATGTTTACTATTAGTACATTAACGATACAAAATATATTATAATTCTTCCTCAAATCTCTGTAATATTTTAGTTGACTGCAGTTTTTTCAATATGTATTTGAAGTCACGTTTCAGACAGTGTGACTTTCAATGTGGACTTGAAGGGGGATTAGGGAAATGCTGAGGTATTTGAAAACAAAGAACAGCATACTATTTTCCAGAGATTAGCAGATTACATAGAGGTGACAGCGTAGCAGTGTGGAACAACATCGTGATGTCTCTTGCATTCGTTAACTGTTTCATTTATTTGTTATGTGTTGAGAATGGTTATCAAAATAATTTAAAGCATATGTTCTGGTCTGCAGACAAGTTTAAAAGTAAAGAACAATTAAAATTCTGTACAGAGATATACATTTTATTTATATATTTTAAACAATCACAATAAATTTAAGATTCACAAATAGGGGAGGGGGGTATTACAGGTTCTGTAACAGACCTTTTAAAAACAGAGAAAAGCTGTTTTGCAACTTTACTAAAAGAAAAGGAAACTTAAAGCAAAGAGAGAACAGATCTAGTTTAATCTCATTTTATAGCACAAACAGCATTTTAGAGAGTACAGCAGCGTGGTTCAGTCGGAGAGCATTTAGGTAGAGGCTTGATTACAGACATGTGTATTGAAGTACCATTTTAGTAAAAGGACATAACATCACTAAAGGTGAGGGGAGTTTCTAACGCTGGGGCACGCACAAAGAAAATAAAAATACCTGTGCTGTTTTGAGGGATGTCTGACAAAGCGAGTTTAGAGTGGCATCCAGCCAACTATGAAAGAGATTATCTGTCTGATGATGGTTTCAATCTGTACAATGAATCCTGACTGTCCGGTTTAAGGATATGATTGGATTTCATGCATATTGGAGGATAGCTACTCCAAAACAAAACTTCAGAGGATATTTTATTAACACTACAAAGTTAACTGGCTAATCTTCTAATCCTGCTTTGTGAGACAGTCCTGTGATACAGAGGCCCCTAAGTAAACACATATACATTCCCTAAAGAGTGGGCTAGAAGAGGAAGCAAAACACTGAAAAATAATAAAAATAACCATTCTGGCTGTTTAAAAAGGTCACCATTATTATTCACCTGCTCTGTTTAATGTGCTTGTGCGTTACACGTCACAATGCGTTATCCTAATTAGAGGTCATGTCACACAAACTGCTTACAAATGCTACCTAAGCAGTGTAGCTCAACATTTACAGCCCAATGTCACTGTGAACACCATTATTACAATGGTGGTGAAGAAGAAAACATCAAAATATTGATGTGCTCATGGAATATTATGCCCTCATGATATAAGGCATCGTTTGACATGGTAACATCCCATCTACACTTTGTCTGTGCCCCACGTTGAAATGTACAGTATTATCCTATATTTTCCATTTGCTTCCTTTGCCATGACAGCCCATCACCACAAAAAGAGAAAACAAATTAACTAGATACAAATCCTTTCATGAATAAAATTGCATTATCTTTATATAGATAAAATGTTAACAATCCCCAGAGATTGAAATATTTTATAAAGGTACACCCTGCAAGTGCACCGCTAGAGAATTAACATCTGATGCACGGGACCAAAGGTTGTTACAAACTCAACTTGTTCATCATGAAAACACTCCTTAGTGAGAACTGGTAGCCTTCATTACCTCTAATACAACGTCCATAGCTTGTTTGTCATGGGCTATATTAAAACCCACAGTTGGTATCCAAAGGTTCATAGTAATCTAATGATTTCACAGACTGTCTTTAGTTGAAATGAGTGACATGTGGTTCAGTTGTTAGCAGCGTCTGCCTGCCGAGGCCAGTTCTCCTCCTCAATGCCCGAGTCGTATTCCTCCTCTGCAGACTCCTTGGCTGGAGCTCTGAAATTCAAATGGAAACTCCAGTTCAGGTTTCAAACCACACAACGTTGGAGACTCTGGGCTTAAGGAATATGATCTCTAACATGACACACATATAGCCCTGTCCTGTGTGCAGAGAGATACTGACCTGATGTATTTGGGTTGTGATTTTCCTTGGACAACATCTTTGTCTAGCTCAACAGCCATGATGTCAGAGTGCGGCACCTCAAACATGGGCTCTAGAAGGAGCTTTTCCTATTAAAAAAAAGAGGACATGTTTAATTATTGTGTTACATCAACATTACAAAAATGTAAGTTTGATACCCTTGGCAAAATCACATACCATGATGGATCTGAGCCCACGAGCTCCAGTTTTTCTCTCCAGAGCCAGCCTGGCTATGGCCCTCAAGGCATCTTGATTCACACTGAGTTCACACTGAAACAAAAAAACACTGCAGATTTATTTAAATTCTAGTTGTTCGGGTATAAACAAATAGACACATAATAGACAAAGTTCTTTTCCTGTAGATTTGATACAAGAAAAAGGGGCTGCATTGGTTCGACCATCTTGTTTCAGGTACCAGTGAGACAATAAACTACGATCCAGGAAGAACAGTTTGAAGGGTTCTTAGATGCCAAAACACTGCACAGTGGTTTATTATACTGTGAGACAGGATTTTACAACTCTTTATCACGGGGAGTCCACATTACACAGTAATCTACCAGGAATGAGGTGACTAGATGACGCTGCATTGCATTGTGGCAACAGCTGAGCCAAGGTTGAGTTTTTTGCCGGAGCCCCGTTGAATCTCTACTGAGCAAACCCGGTGGTCCAATTCAAATGAATGAGGGGGCTGTGCTGTTGCTTGTCTGAACACTGCCTAACATTGTACTGTAGTAGCTGCTAAAACAGAGCCCTTACTTTGTCCATGCTGAACAGAGCCTGGTATTGGGGAACCACTGCGTTACGTGGTTCAGTCAAGATTCGGACTAGTGTTTCTTCATCCAGGCTGTGCAGAGGAACGACCACAGGAAGACGGCCAACAAACTCTGGGATCATTCCAAACTCAATCAGGTCCCTGGCCTCGACGTGCTTCAGCAGCCTGTCCTTCTCCTCTATCTCTGCCACTGTGTCCGTCTCACCGCTAGTGTTGGCCAAGTCTGCGGCCGCCGCTGCACGGCGGCCTTTCCCCATGTTGGAGGGAGTTCCAAAACCCAAATACTAAAGAGTCGTGAAACAAGAGGATCAAGTTAGAGGTAGGAACGACGACAAGCAGGAATCTTGCTGATTGTCTGCTGACAGTTGGTACATATGGCGGTGTTAAATTTACCTTTTCATTCTTTCTTCTGCTAATGATTCTGTCAAGTCCGTTGAATGCACCAGATGCAACAAACAGTATGTTTGTTGTATCGACCTGCACCGTTTCTCCTCTCAGTTTCCTGGAGTTTTTCTCAGGAACATTGACGATTGTGCCCTCCAAGAGTTTAAGCAACCCCTGACAGAGAGGAAAGGGGAAAAAAGTCAATAACACAACTCTAGGTCAACCAATATAGGACAAGGGGAAAAACAGGAAACCACTTACAGTAAATAAGTGAAATCTGCTGCTGTTTTTTAAAAATCCAAACTCCAGAAAATATAATGCTGGCCGTTTCATTATGAGATGAATGTCTATAAACAAACTGCATTAAAGTTTTATTTAGTGGAACTCGGGTTGAATACTGACCTGCTGGACTCCCTCTCCTCCTACATCTCTCAGCTGATGGATTCCAGGCACACTGCCAATCTTATCAACCTCGTCCAGAAACACAATGCCTGCACATGAAATACAAGGACAGCGCCAAGGCAGTCCAAGTTTCACTTCTCGCAATTATGTGAGACAGTCCCTGTGTATACATACATGTATACAATGTTTACTTAAGATTCCAGCATAAACTATACACCATTCACTTTTAATCATGTTAAAAAGGTTTAAATCTGAAGAAAACACTATGAGAACAGTTGCAGGGCAGTGGTAAGTCACCCATGTAAAAATTACACTGATGTTAGCTTTTGTAAGTCCCAGTTTGATCCCATGTTTTTTCACTGTAGTAAAGACGTGGTTATATATTATTATATTAGGTGGTTATATTAACACAACAGGACTACAGTTTCAGAAACATAGCAGGATTTACAACTTAACATATTTAAGTTGTAAATCTCCAGTCAGCTGCTTGCTTGCTGTCAGGTATTCCTACTGTCCTATACTGTATGTTGGCCTTGTTGTCACTGTGTCATGACGTTCATACTGACTTGAATGAGTTTGTAACTGGCCTCAAACTCTGAATTTGTGCCTTGCATTTACAACTGTATTGTTTGTGATCTGTCAGCTCTATATTTTTAATACTTCCTACAAAACCAACTGTATACCAATTCCGGTTTTAATCAGCAGTACTGTGTGTGCAGATTTCAGAATGTCCATATAAAATGTAAAAAATAGCTGAAAAAAATTAGTACTCCATTCTTCTATGAGATGTGATTTGTCCATCTTTGATTGAATGTGAATGTAAAAAATATGTTACGGTAAAGGAGAGAACAGAATGGATGGTTTGTGTAATATACTGTTGTTGTAATTTGTTTTGATTCTTGGGTTAAACAAAAAACATATGGTATGATTTTCACATAGGAAACTACACTGCTGTTAAATGTAGTCCCTCTGCCCACCTTGCTGTGCTTTCTCCACTGAGTAGTTGGCATCTTGCAGCAGTTTGGCAATAACTGACTCGATGTCTTCTCCCACGTATCCAGCTTGAGTTAGTGTGGTGCAATCGCAAATTGCAAAGGGAACGTCCAGACAACGTGCCAGTGTCTGCGCCAACAATGTTTTTCCTGTGAAAAATTAGAGGAATCATGATAAAATTTCTTTTGGCAAGACAGATCCATATTTACAAATAAACTGCAATATTACATTTTAGGACAATGTTGACACAACACTAACCTGAGCCGGTTGGTCCTAGAAGTATGATGTTGCTCTTCTCCAGTTTAATGTCAGTGTGTGTGGAGTCCAGGACCTCCCCACCCCTCCTCTCCTGAGGTGCCTGCTGACTCGCCTGTTGCTGCATGGACGCTCCCAGAGCATTTCCATGAGGACTGATCCCTGCAATCTGCA